>NW_027094384.1:0-100000 GCF_029207755.1 Chamaea fasciata
GGATTTTTTTTTATTTTTGGAGGATATTTTGCGGCATGTTTGGGGAATTTGGGGGGGATTTTTTGGGGATGTTTGAGGGGATTTTTGGGAGGATATTTTCGGGGATTTTTGGAGGGATTTTTTTTGGATTTGGGGGAATTTTTGGGAGCATTTTTGGGGTGTTTTTAGGGGTTTTTTGGAAGGATTTTTTGTGGATATTTGGGGAATTTTGCAGGAATTTTTGGGAGGATTTTTGAGGAGGTTTTTGTGGGGATTTCCTGGATTTTGGGGTGGATTTCTGGGAGGAAATTTTGGGGAATTTTGGGGGAGTTTTTGGGGAATTTTTGAGAGGATTTTTGGGGCGATTTTGCGGGGGATTTTTGGGAGGATTTTTGGGCGGATATTTGGGGGATTTTTTGGAGCATTTTTGGGGGGATTTTGGGGGATGTTTAGGGAATTTTGGGGGCATTTTGGTGGCACTTTTGGGGGGGATCTTTATGGATTTTAGGGGGATTATTCGGGGGGTTTTTGGGGTGATTTTGTGGGGTTCTGGAGGTACAATTGTGGAATTTTGGGTGGATTTTTCGGGGAGATTTTTGTGGAATTTTGGGGGATTTTGGGAGATTTTGGGGAATTTTGGGCGGATTTTAGAGGCGTTTTTGGGGAGATTTTTTGGGGGATTTTTAGGAGGATTTTTGGAGGATATTTGGGGGATTTTTGGGGGGATTTTGCGATATTTTTTGTGGAGTTTTTGATTATTTTGGGGGGATTTTTTGGAGGATATTTGGGGAATTTTGCAGGAAGTTTTGGGAGTATTTTTGGGAGGATATTTTCGGGGATTTTTGGAGGGATTTTTTTGGATTTTGGGGGAATTTTGGGAAGCATTTTTGGGGCGATTTTGCAGGAATTTTTGGGGATTTTTGGAGGACATTTGGGGGATTTTGCAGGAATTTTTGGGAGGATTTTTGGAGGACATTTGGGGGATTTTGCAGGAATTTTTGGGGGATTTTGGGGGATGTTTGAAAGAATTTTGGGGGGCATTTTGGCGGGATGTTGGGGGGGAATTTTATGGACTTTCGGGGAGTTTTTCGGGGATTTTGGGGGGGATTTTGGGGGGGATTTGGGGGATTGTGGAGGTACATTTGTTCATTTTGGGTGGACTTTTCGGGGAGATTTTTTGGGGATTTTTGGGGGGCATTTTTGCAGAATATTTGGGGGATTTGGGGAGATTTTGGGGGGATTTTGGTGGCATTTTTGGGGGGATTTTTAGGAGGATGTTTGGAGGATATTTGGGGAAATTTGCAGGAATTTTTGGGGGCATTTTGGGGGAGTTTTGGGGAATTTTGGGGGAATGTTGGGAGGATTTGGAGGGATTTTTGGGAGGATTTTTTCGGGAATTTTGGGAGGATTCTTAGAGGTGTTTTGGGGGAATTTTGGGGAATTTGGGGGGAGATTTTTAGGGGGATTTTCAGGAATTTTTTGGAAGGATTTTTGGGGGGTTTTGATTGGATTTTTGGGGCGAATTTGAGGATATTTTTGGCGGTTCCGGGGGGGTGTTTTTCGGGGATTTTCCCGTGGATTTTTGGGGAGGATTTTGGGGGGATTTTTGGGGGATTCAGGGGGAATTTTGGGTGGGATTTTTTTTTATTTTTGGAGGATATTTTGCGGCATGTTTGGGGAATTTGGGGGGGATTTTTTTGGGGATGTTTGAGGGGATTTTTGGGAGGATATTTTCGGGGATTTTTGGAGGGATTTTTTTTGGATTTGGGGGGAATTTTTGGGAGCATTTTTGGGGTGTTTTTAGGGGTTTTTTGGAAGGATTTTTTGTGGATATTTGGGGAATTTTGCAGGAATTTTTGGGAGGATTTTTGAGGAGGTTTTTGTGGGGATTTCCTGGATTTTGGGGTGGATTTCTGGGAGGAAATTTTGGGGAATTTTGGGGGAGTTTTTGGGGAATTTTTGAGAGGATTTTTGGGGCGATTTTGCGGGATATTTTTGGGGATTTTTGGGAGGATTTTTGGGCGGATATTTGGGGGATTTTTGGAGCATTTTTGGGGGGATTTTGGGGGATGTTTAGGGAATTTTGGGGGCATTTTGGTGGCATTTTTGGGGGGATCTTTATGGATTTTAGGGGGATTATTCGGGGGGTTTTTGGGGTGATTTTGTGGGGTTGTGGAGGTACAATTGTGGAATTTTGGGTGGATTTTTCGGGGAGATTTTTGTGGAATTTTGGGGGGATTTTGGGAGATTTTGGGGAATTTTGGGCGGATTTTAGAGGCGTTTTTGGGGAGATTTTTTGGGGGATTTTTAGGAGGATTTTTGGAGGATATTTGGGGGATTTTTGGGGGGATTTTGCGATATTTTTTGTGGAGTTTTTGATTATTTTGGGGGGATTTTTTGGAGGATATTTGGGGAATTTTGCAGGAAGTTTTGGGAGTATTTTTGGGAGGATATTTTCGGGGATTTTTGGAGGGATTTTTTTTGATTTTGGGGGAATTTGGGGGAGCATTTTTGGGGCGATTTCTGGGGATTTTTGGGAGGATTTTTGGAGGACATTTGGGGGATTTTGCAGGAATTTTTGGGGGATTTTTGGAGGACATTTGGGGGATTTTGCAGGAATTTTTGGGGGATTTTTGGAGGACATTTGGGGGATTTTGCAGGAATTTTTGGGGGATTTTTGGAGGACATTTGGGGGATTTTGCAGGAATTTTTGGGAGGATTTTTGGAGGACATTTGGGGGATTTTGCAGGAATTTTTGGGGGATTTTGGGGGATGTTTGAAAGAATTTTGGGGGGCATTTTGGCGGGATTTTGGGGGGGAATTTTATGGACTTTCGGGGGAGTTTTTCGGGGATTTTGGGGGGGATTTTGGGGGGGATTTGGGGGATTGTGGAGGTACATTTGTTGATTTTGGGTGGACTTTTCGGGGAGATTTTTTGGGGATTTTTGGGGGGCATTTTTGCAGAATATTTGGGGGATTTGGGGAGATTTTGGGGGGATTTTGGTGGCATTTTTGGGGGGATTTTTAGGAGGATGTTTGGAGGATATTTGGGGAAATTTGCAGGAATTTTTGGGGGCATTTTGGGGGAGTTTTGGGGAATTTTGGGGGAATGTTGGGAGGATTTGGAGGGATTTTTGGGAGGATTTTTTCGGGAATTTTGGGAGGATTCTTAGAGGTGTTTTGGGGGAATTTTGGGGAATTTGGGGGGAGATTTTTAGGGGGATTTTCAGGAATTTTTTGGAAGGATTTTTGGGGGGTTTTGATTGGATTTTTGGGGCGAATTTGAGGATATTTTTGGCGGTTCCGGGGGGGTGTTTTTCGGGGATTTTCCCGTGGATTTTTGGGGAGGATTTTGGGGGGATTTTTGGGGGATTCAGGGGGAATTTTGGGTGGGATTTTTTTTTATTTTTGGAGGATATTTTGCGGCATGTTTGGGGAATTTGGGGGGGGATTTTTTGGGGATTTTGGAGGGGATTTTTGGGAGGATATTTTCGGGGATTTTTGGAGGGATTTTTTTTGGATTTGGGGGGAATTTTTGGGAGCATTTTTGGGGTGTTTTTAGGGGTTTTTTGGAAGGATTTTTTGTGGATATTTGGGGAATTTTGCAGGAATTTTTGGGAGGATTTTTGAGGAGGTTTTTGTGGGGATTTCCTGGATTTTGGGGTGGATTTCTGGGAGGAAATTTTGGGGAATTTTGGGGGAGTTTTTGGGGAATTTTTGAGAGGATTTTTGGGGCGATTTTGCGGGGGATTTTTGGGAGGATTTTTGGGCGGATATTTGGGGGATTTTTTGGAGCATTTTTGGGGGGATTTTGGGGGATGTTTAGGGAATTTTGGGGGCATTTTGGTGGCACTTTTGGGGGGGATCTTTATGGATTTTAGGGGGATTATTCGGGGGGTTTTTGGGGTGATTTTGTGGGGTTGTGGAGGTACAATTGTGGAATTTTGGGTGGATTTTTCGGGGAGATTTTTGTGGAATTTTAGGGGGATTTTGGGAGATTTTGGGGAATTTTGGGCGGATTTTAGAGGCGTTTTTGGGGAGATTTTTTGGGGGATTTTTAGGAGGATTTTTGGAGGATATTTGGTGGATTTTTGGGGGGATTTTGCGATATTTTTTGTGGATTTTTTGATTATTTTGGGGGGATTTTTTTGGAGGATATTTGGGGGATTTTGCAGGAATTTTTGGGAGGATTTTTGGGAGGATATTTTGGGGGATTTTTGGAGGGATTTTTTTGGATTTTGGGGGAATTTTGGGAAGCATTTTTGGGGCGATTTCTGGGGATTTTTGGGAGGATTTTTGGAGGACATTTGGGGGATTTTGCAGGAATTTTTGGGGGATTTTGGGGGATGTTTGAAAGAATTTTGGGGGGCATTTTGGCGGGATTTTGGGGGGGAATTTTATGGACTTTCGGGGGAGTTTTTCGGGGATTTTGGGAGGGATTTTGGGGGGGATTTGGGGGGATTGTGGAGGTACATTTGTTCATTTTGGGTGGACTTTTCGGGGAGATTTTTTGGGGATTTTTGGGGGGATTTTTGCAGAATATTTGGGGGATTTGGGGAGGGTTTGGGAAGTTTGGGGGGGATTTTGGGGGAATGTTGGGGGGATTTGGAGGGATTTTTGGGAGGATTTTTGGGGGGGAATCGGGGGGATTTGGGGGGGAATTGTTGGGATTTTGGGGGAGTTTTGGGGGATTTTAGGGGGAATTTTGGGGGAGATTTGTGGAATTTGGGGGGGATTTGGGAGGACTTTTGGAACAGAGCCTGAACGAAAGGCTTTTTTGTTTCGGTCTGGTTGCTGGCAGGGTTCTCGCAGGTGTGCTCGGGGGTCTTTTGGGCCATTTATTCCGGAGGCTGTTCGCCAGGGCATTCCTGGGCACGCTCGTTTATGGCTCCGCTCCGCGCCGCCGCGCGGCAGTGCTGCCACCGTGTGGGCAGAGAGCGGTAGTGCAGCTGTCCCCCCCGCCCGTCCCGCCTGATCTGTGCGGCAATGCTGCCACCCTGTGGGCAGAGAGCGGTAGCGCAGCTGTCCCCCGGGCCGTGAGCTCGGGGCCGGCGCTGCCGCCCGCCCGCCCGCCCGCCCGCAGCTCGGGGCCAAAGGGAGGGCGAAAGGCGAGGAGCCGCCTTGGGGGGAAAGAAGCGGGACCTGGGCTCCTGCTGCGGGTGGAGGCGGCGCTCGGCGCCTCGGGAGGGCTCCGCAGCGAACTCACCTCCCCTGGGGGCGCAGAGGAGCGCCCGGGGGGAGCGCGGGGATGGAAACAGTCCTTGGGGAGCTCGGGGCAATGGGTTGGATTTTTTCGGTGGCGCTCTTGAATTTTCTTTGGAGGCTTTGAACTTTCTTTTGGAATTCAGCGTCTGGGAATGAGTCAGAGGGTGTGCAGAGGTCCCTAAAAAATCTGGGAGTTCTTTGGGATTTTGGGGGGCATTTTTTGGGGTATTTTAGTGGCATTTTGGGGGGGTCTTTATGGCTTTTAGGGGGATTTTTCGGGTTTTTTTGGGGGAATTTTGGGGGATTATTGGGGGGATTTTGTGGGATTGTGGAGGTACATTTGTGGAATTTTGGATGGATTTTTCGGGGAGATTTTGGTGGGGTTTTGCTGGACTTTTGCGGGGATTTTTGTGGAATTTAGGGGGGATTTGGGGAGATTTTGGGGAATTTGGGGGGGATTTTAGAGGCGTTTTTGGGGAGATTTTTTGAGGATTTTTAAGAGGATTTTTGGAGGGTATCTGGGGGATTTTGCAGGACTTTTTTGGGGGATTTTGGGGGGAATTTCGGGGGCATTTTTGGTGTAATTTTGGGGGGGGGTTTGGGAGGATTTTTTGGGGAATCTGGCGGGATTTTAGGGGGGGATTTTTGCTGTAATTTTTGGAGGTGTTTTGGGGGGGAATTTTGGGGGAGATTTTTAGGGGGATTTTTAGGAATTTTTTGGGAGGATTTTTGGGGGATATTGATTGGATTTTTGGGGCGAATTTGGGGATATTTTTGGGGATTCCGGGAGGAAGTTTTTCGGAGAACTTTCCGTGGAGTTTTGGGGAGGATTTTTGGGGATATTCTTGGGGATTTGGGGGGATTTCTTGGAGGATTTTCGGGGGGATTTTGCGATATTTTTTGTGGATTTTTTGATGATTTTGGGGGAGTTTTTTGGAGGATATTTGGGGAATTTTGCAGTAATTTTTGGGGGGATTTGGGGGGATTTTTTGGGGGATTTTGAATGGATTTTTGGGGGGATTTTTGGGGGGGGATTTTTGGGAGGATTTTTAGGAATTTTTGGGGAGGATTTTTGGAGGATTTTGATTGGAGTTTTGGGGCGAATTTGAGGATATTTTTGGGGATTCCGGGGGGGGTGTTTTTCGGGGATTTTCCCGTGGATTTTTGGGGAGGATTTTGGGGGGATTTTTGGGGGATTCAGGGGGAATTTTGGGGGGGATTTTTTTTTATTTTTGGAGGATATTTTGCGGCATGTTTGGGGAATTTTGGGGGGGATTTTTTGGGGATGTTTGAGGGGATTTTTGGGAGGATATTTTCGGGGATTTTTGGAGGGATTTTTTTTTATTTTGGGGGAATTTTTGGGAGCATTTTTGGGGCGATTTTGGGGGATTTTTGGGAGGATTTTTTGTGGATATTTGGGGAATTTTGCAGGAATTTTTGGGGGCATTTTTGGGATGATTTTTGTGGGGATTTCGTGGATTTTGGGGTGGATTTCTGGGAGGAAATTTTGGGGAATTTGGGGGGGGATTTTGAAGAATATTTGGGAGGATTTTTGGGGCGATTTTCGGGGATATTTTTGGGAGGATTTTTGGAGGAGATTTGGGGGATTTTTTGGAGGATTTTGGGGGATTTATGGGGAATTTTGGGGAGGACTTGGGGGGATTTTGGGGGATTTTTAGGGAATTTTGGGGGCATTTTGGTGGCATTTTGGGGAGATCTTTATGGATTTTAGGGGGATTTTTCGGGGGGGTTGGGGGGATTTGGGTGGATTTTTGGGGAGATGTTGTGGGGTTGTGGAGGTACCATTGTGGAATTTTGGATGGATTTTTCGGGGAGATTTTTGATGGGGTTTTGCGGGATTTTGGGGGGGATTTTTGTGGAATATTGGGGGAATTTGGGGAGATTTTGGGGAATTTTCGGGGAATTTTAGAGGTGTTTTTGGGGAGATTTTTTGGGGATTTTTGGGAGGATTTTTGGAGGATATGTGGGGGATTTTGCAGGAATTTTTGGGGGATTTTGGGAGATGTTTGAATAAATTTTGGGGGGCATTTTGGCGGGATTGTTGGGGGGAATTTCATGGACTTTAGGGGGAGTTTTTCGGGTATTTTTGGGAGGGATTTTTGCGGGTTTTTTGGGGGCATTTTTGTGGAATATTTGGGGGATTTGGGGAGATTTTGGGGAGTTTTAGGGGGGATTTTTGGAGGTGTTTGGGGGGGGAATTTTGAGGGGGATTCTTTTGGGATTTATGGGGAATTTTGGGGAAATGTTTGGAGGATTTTTGGGGGATTTTGATTGGATTTTTGGGGGGATTTTGTGGATTTTTGGGAGGATTTTTGGGGGGATTTTTTAGGAGGATTTTGGGGGGATGATTGGATTTTTGGGGCGATTTTTGGGGATGTTTTGGGGGATTTTTGGTTGGATTTTGCGGGTTTTTTGATGGGATTTTTGGGGGGAATTTGGGGGGGGATTTTGGGGGTATTTTTGGATCAATTTTTAGAGGGATTTTTGGGGCGATTTTGGGGGATATTTTGGGGGATATTTTGGGGGGATTTTTTGGGGGATATTTGGGGGAGATTTTGCGATATTTTTTGTGGATTTTTTGATGATTTTGGGGGGATTTTTGGAGGATATTTGGGGAATTTTTCAGGAATATTTGGGGGGATTTGGGGGGATTTTTGGGGGGATTTTGGGGCCATAATTAGGGGGGGTTGGGGGAATTTGGGGGGATTTTTGGTGAAAATTTGGGGGGGGATTTTTTCGGGGATTTATGGGAGGATTTTTAGAGGTGTTTTTGGGGAATTTTGGGGAATTTTGGGGGAGATTTTTAAGGAGATTTTTAGGGATTTTTTGGGAGGATTTTTGGGCGGATTTTTTGTGGGGATTTCGTGGATTTTGGGGTGGATTTTTTGGGGGAATTTTGGGGGGGATTTGGGGGGTATATTTGGATGAATTTTCAGAGGGATTTTTGGGGCGATTTTTGGGGATATTTTTGGGGATTTTGGGGAAATTTTGGGACGATTTTTTGGGCCGATTTTGCGAGATTTTTTGTGGATTTTTTTATTATTTTGGGGGGATTTTTTGGAGGATATGTGGGGAATTTTGCAGGAATTTTTGGGGGGATTTGGCGGGATTTTGGGGACATACTTGGGGGGATTTTTTTGGGGAATTTGAAAGGATTTTTGGTGGGTTTTTTGGGGCGATTTTTGGGGATATTTTTGGGGATTTTGGGGGATTTTTTGAACGACATTTGGGGGTATTTTGCGAGATTTTTTGTGGATTTTTTGATGATTTTTGGGGGGATTTTGGGGGCATATTTGGGGGGATTTTTGGGGGGAATTTGAATGGATTTTTGGGGGGATTTTGGGGGGGGGATTTTTTCGGGGATTTTTGGGAGGATTTTTAGAGGTGTTTTGGGGGAATTTTGGGGAATTTGGGGGGAGATTTTTAGGGGGATTTTTAGGAATATTTTTTGGAGGATTTTTGGGGGGTTTTGATTGGATTTTTGGGGCGAATTTGAGGATATTTTTGGCGGTTCCGGGGGGGTGTTTTTCGGGGATTTTCCCGTGGATTTTTGGGGAGGATTTTGGGGGGATTTTTGGGGGATTCAGGGGGAATTTTGGAGGGGATTTTTTTTGATTTTTGGAGGATATTTTGCGGCATGTTTGGGGAATTTGGGGGGGATTTTTTGGGGATGTTTGAGGGGATTTTTGGGAGGATATTTTCGGGGATTTTTGGAGGGATTTTTTTTGGATTTTGGGGGAATTTTGGGGAGAATTTTTGGGGCGATTTTTGGGTATTTTTGGGAGGACCTTTATGGGGATTTCGTGGATTTTGGGGTGGATTTTTGGGAGGAAATTTTGAGGGATTTTTGAGAGGATTTTTGGGGGGATTTTGAGGGCTGTTTTGGGGGGAATTTTGGGGAATTTTTTGGAGGATTTTTGGGGGGATTTTGCGAGATTTTTTGTGGATTTTTTAATAATTTTGGGAGATTTTTGGGCGGATTTTTGCGGGGACTTTTTGGGGGGGTTTTGGAGGATATTTGGGGTGTATTTTTATGTAATTATTAGGGCGATTATGGGGGCATTTGGGGGGGGATTTTCAGGGGAAATTTGGGGTTATTTGGGGGCGATTTTTTCGGGGATTTTTCCGTGGAGTTTTAAGGGGATTTTGATGGGATTTTTTGGGCGATTTTTGGGGATATTTTTGGGGAGTGTTTGGGGTTTTATGTGGGGATTTTTGTCGGGATTTTGGGGGGGATTTTGACTGGATTTTGGGGGCGATTTTCGGATATATTTTTTCAGGATTTTGGGGGGATTTTGTGGGGGTTTGATTGGATTTTTGGCGGGATTTTTGTGAGGATTTTTTTGGGATTTTTGTGAGGAGTTTTTCGGGGATTTTTTTGGGATTTTTTGTGGATTTTTAGGGGATTTCGGGGAGGAACTTAGGGGAGTTTGGGGGGGGGGATTTTGGGAGATTTTTGCGGGATTTTTTGTGGATTTTGGAAGGCGTATTTGGGGAAGTTTTGGTGGCATTTTTGGGGGGATTTTTAGGAGGATGTTTGGAGGATATTTGGGGAAATTTGCAGGAATTTTGGGGGGGATTTTGGGGCATTTCTGGGGAATTTTGGGTGGATTTTGGGGCAATGTTGGGGGGATTTTGGGGGATTTTTGGGAGGATTTTTGGGGGGGAATCGGGGGGAGTTGGGGGGGAATTGTTGGTATTTGGGGGAGTTTGGGGGGATTTTAGGGGGAATTTTGGGGGATATTTGTGTAAATTTGGGGGGATTCGGGGGGATTTTTGGAATAGAGCCTGAATGAAAGGCTTTTTTGTTTCGGTCTGGTTGCTGGCAGGGCTCTCGCAGGTGTGCTCGGGGGTCTTTTGGGCCATTTATTCCGGAGGCTGTTCGCCAGGGCATTCCTGGGCACGTTCGTTTATGGCTCCGCTCCGCGCCGCCGCGCGGCAGTGCTGCCACCGTGTGGGCAGAGAGCGGTACTGCAGCTGCCCCCCCCGCCCGTCCCGCCTGATCTGTGTGGCAATGCTGCCACCCTGTGGGCAAAGAGCGGTACTGCAGCTGTCCCTCCCGCCCGTCCCGCCTGATCTGTGCGGCAATGCTGCCACCCTGTGGGCAGAGAGCGGTAGTGCAGCTGTCCCCCGTGCCCGTCCCCGACGCGCGTGGCAGCCCCGCATTGTGAGCTCGGGGGCGGCGCTGCCGCCCGCCCGCCCGCAGCTCGGGGCCGAAAGGGAGGGAAAAAGGCAAGGAGCCCGGGCGCGTGGCAGCCGGCTGCCTGCGCGCGCCACCCGGACCCCGGAGCCGTCCGGGCGCGATTTTCCGCGGCGTTTGCGGGTGTGCGGACGCGGGATGGGGGCGCAGCGGCGCCGCGGGCGGGTTCGGGTTTTTTATTCACTCAGGTGACTGGGTGAGCAGCCGGCGCGGGGGGCCTGACCAGTGCCAACACGAAAGATGGCGGACTGACCGGAAGTGGCTTCACCCTCAACCAACATGGCGGCGAGGAAGGGCGGAAGTCGTGTCCTTCCCCTCCCAAGCTGGCGGCTCGGCGCGACGCGCTTGACCTTCCAAAGACGGCGGCAAAAAGAGCGGGAAAACGGCAAGGACGGGGTGGGAGGGGGCGCCTGCCCGGCTGCCTTCGCCCTGCCGTGACCACGGCGCCGCCCGGCCGCGATTTTCCGCGGCGTGTCCGGGTGCGCGGCCACGGGCTGTGGGCTCGGCGGCGGCGCCGCGGGCGGGCGGGCGGGAGCCGGGCCCGCGCCGGCAGGCAGCGGCGGCGGCGCCTCTCTCTGCCGAGGTCCCGCCGCGCCCGCCGTGCCGGCCGCCCGTCTCGCTCCGCACGTTCCCGCCGCTCTCCGCCGCGCCCACACGCCACCCCCGCGGCCCTCCGGCCCGGGGAAATGGAGGGAAATACAAAAGCCTTAGGGCAGAAGAAGTCGGCCGAGCCGGCCCGAGCCGTGCCCGTCCCGCAGCCGGCAGCAGGAGGCGGCTGCTCTCTGACTCAAAGCTCAGCGCGGCGGAGGTAAGCGCGGGGCTTTCGGCGGGGGCGGCGGGGAGGACGCCCCGGTTGTCCGGGCAGGGCTTCCCGGGGACGGTGTCAGCTCCCCGCAGCTCTGGCTGAGGGCTGCACCGAGTCCGGGCTGAGCCAGCTGGGAGCGGGCTCTGCTGGTCACGTCCCCGGGAGCCGCTGCCGCCGCCGGAGAGGACGCGCAGCAACCTTGTGCCGTCTGTGCGTGCAAGGTTTTCATGGGCTTTGTGGCGAATGTGGTGTTTGGGACCGGGAGCGCTGGGTGCCCTGGGTGGGGATGTCCTTGAAGTAGCCAAGCTGAGCACTGGCTGAGATTTCCAAGCCTGGAATTCTTGAAACAATGTTTAAATAGTTTACCTTCAAAGCAACGTTTAAATAGTTTACCGTCGAGTTGAGGCAGTAGATCAAGTCGATTTGTTAGAGTGGCAGAAATGGTTTTTTGCCTGGAAGTGTGTTGGTATAAGCAAGCCTCCCTCGTGTCAGAACGAATTGGTTTTCCTTCTTTTGGCTTTTTTCTTTCTAGGTTGTAGAGCACTGGGGAGACTGTTTGGGATAAAGAACTGAAAGGCACAAGGGAAGCTGCACGTTCCCCGGGGAATGCTTTAGGCACCTGCGGCTCCTGAAGCGCACCGAGAATCCCAGCTCCCACAGAAAACCTTCCGAAGCTGGAAGGGACAGACAAGACAATTCCAAGAATGGTGTGGGAAGCACTTTCTCCCAGGCGTGGACAGTGCTGAGATCGGAATGACTTCACAATATTCCTTGTGCCTCTCCTGTTGCCAGCCCAGGACTAAGTCGGTGTTCCCTGAGTGGCTGCAGTTCCCTGCCCGTGGAGGGAGGCAGCCTGTGCTGGAGAGCGGGAGAAAGGTCCCTGCTGCATGCTGCGTCCTCGGTGGGCAGAGAACTCTGACCTTAGCCAGGTGGGTTGGTGAGGATTGAATCAATCCTGCCTCCTTTTGAACGAGTTGTTTTAATGAGTCATCAGCAGGGGATGCTTTTAGCCGGCTTTCGTTCAGTTTCTTTTTCACAGGTTTCTGGTTGTTTTCATCATGAAATTATACCAAACCCTTAAGTTCGCTAAATGAACCCTGAAAAGGTTCAAGAAACCAATCCCAAGAGAATTGGGCCTTGGATAGCTGGGATCTCACGGCCCTTTGGGGCCACGTTGGGTTCACCCCCTGATTTTGGTGCGCAGAGAAACTCTCAAGTTAAGGCTTATCAAAAGAAATGGACCAGTTCTCATAAAAATCAGCTTTCCAAACCTTGAATTAAGATCAGAAATGATGGCAATGCCCTTGGCATAAAACCACCTGTGAAGCCAAGCAGGCTTAAAATGCCTGTAGGCAGGAAATCCAAGAGAAATGGCTGCTGGCTCCTGGCATCCTGGGCTTGCCAGGCAACCTTCAGGTCGGAGGAGCCCTCTGAGATGGCAGTGCCAACCATTCCCCCGGTGCCACCCTGTCCCATGTCCCCAGGTGCCACGTCCGCACAGCTTTTGATCCCTCCAGAGACGGGGCCTCCACCACTGCCCTGGGCAGCTGTGCCAGGGCTGGACAGCCCTCCCACCATCAGACTTCCCAATATTTGGCCTGATTTGCCCTGGGATCACGGGAGGCCGTTTCCTCGCCCTGGGTCTTACAGTAGCTGCCCTAAGCAGCCATGATTCCAACATGAGAGCGGCTGGCTTCCTTATGACCCCATCTGGAAGGGGCTTGCTTTCGAGAGATGAGCCAGGTAAGGCTCAGCTCGGTTGCCAGTTTGGCAGGTGAGAGCTTGTAGCTCATGGACGTGTCTGGGAGAGGTGTTGCCTCGCTCATCCACCTGCATGCACGTGGTGAGACAGCTAAAAGAAGATTTCCATCCTCTCTCCCTTGTTTCTCCTCTACTGCTTTGTGTTGCCACCTGTTACAATCCATGGACAGAGAAAGTGGGAAATGTGTTTTAGAAATTCTTGGGAATTTTGCTTGTAGGAACGGAAATCCTGAGAGAACTGATATTTGACCTGCCTGGCCTATGAAATGTCCCAGAAGCTGGTTCATGTATCCATGCTCCTGTTGTGTTCATCTGGGCTGTAGTTCAGGCTTTTCTCCCTGGGCTCTTGCAGTTGCTGTGTCTCTGGGATGCGGTGCAGAATGGAATCAGGCGGCCACACCTCAGGTTCACCTTCTCCCTGACCCTGCTCGTGTGGCACAGCAGATCCTGAAGCCAGGTACTGGAACTTCCTGCGTGTGTCACTGCTGGGGTGAAAAGCAGAGCCCTGGGGAATGGTGATCTCCCCACCTGCTTTGTGCTCAGACACTCTTGACTGAGCTTTTCATTCTGGGGAAGAGAAGGGGAGGGGTGGCCAGCAACACGCTGAGCCTCAGAGCAAAGGCCTTCTGCAGTTCCTGCGCTGTTCTCCCAGCTTGGAACACTGCACAGTACAGCTTCCATTCATTATTGTCCGTGCTTGTGGATTGGGAAGGTTGTCCTCCTCCACGATGCCCCACCTTTTTCTCTTCACAGAGGAGCACATGTACCTCAAGGGAGACAGATTCCTTCCGTCACATCAGTACTCGGACCTGAGGAAAGTACCAGTTTTTTCCAGCTTTTCTTCAGTATTGATTTGGAGGTAAGAGTCCCGCTTTCTCGATCCAGGAATTCTTGAGAAATGTATAGAAAAAAGCCATAAAAATACAATGAACTCTCATTCTCCCGTGGGTGGTTAATTAGAGGCATCTTTCTTTTGTTTCCTCTTGGGGTTAGAACTGCCATGTCTGTGGGGACTGCGTTGGTTTTTAGTGCTAAGGCGCAACGACTTGCGCTGCGTATTGCTCTGCGAGCACGACAAACAGAATGTTCTGCCCCAGCGAGCTGACATTCATCTCTGAGTTTCGATTAGTAATGTTAGAGTCGCACTGAAGTGTCTTGGGAACGGCAACCTCTACGATTCCATTTGCACTGCATGTTTGGGCTGCAGGCTGACTGTTCCTGATGGATGTTAGGGATGAAATTCGATAGGAATGGAAATGGACAGGTCCAGAAGAAGCTGTGGTCAGGCCTGAGCTGGCACTCCCAGGGAACCAGAGTTTTGTGCTCTTAGGAGCAGGTATTCTTTGGCAACGTCTAAATGTCTGATGATGGTATTTCTGTGGCTTCCAGTACAAAGCAGAGCCTGCGAGTGGATCCTCAGATGTCCTGGGGAAGGGCTTCGTGGCAAACGTTGCTGTGGGCTTTATGACTGCCAGAGGATTTTCGAGGTCATTCTCTCCTTTTCAACAGTCTCTTGTGTGATGAGGGCTCGCTCCCAGGTAAGAATTTGGAAAGAAAGCACCAAAAAACCCCAAAGTACAGAAGTCTGCATGGCTTTGAGATCTCAAGGCCAAAGCAAAAAGGAGCAGCTGACTCTGCCTTTGCCTTCTTGAAAACCTGTTCCTTGTTGATTTTGTGTCCGTGTGGAGGGGGAGATAATTGCTTGTGTCCAAACCGGTCGCAGCCTTGTCCCCTGAAACTGGAACAGGTTGCTGCCATCACGGAGCCTCACGTGGGCACCGTGCCTTTGTGCCTGCTGTCAGGGCCTTTTCTCTTTTGGGGGTCTCCATCCACAGGCAGCACGTTTGTTACCTGAAGTGCGCTTCAGCGGGAGGGAAGCTCACGTGCCGGGAGCTCTCGGCTTCGGCAGCGTCCGCCCTGAGCGGTTCGGGTATCGAAGCCTTGGACAAAAGAACAAAATCCTCTCACTGCCTGAAGACTCCTCGTGAGAGTAGCTTTGAACGGAGAGCGTCTTTCCTTCCCTGGAGTCGCTGAGAGCAGCTGGTGTTCGTGTCACCTTGAAGCTGATCAGATGCTGGTCCGATTGCTAATTCTGAGTTCGATCGTTCGATCTTGACCGTAGAAGAACAGGTCCTATTTTCTGTTTCAGAGCGGTATTCTGGAGATATTCCAAAGCACTGCCCGTGCCAGCAAAGCTGCCTGTGAGCTGATCCGGGATCACGGCCTCCTCCCGTGGGTCCCGCACAGCTGAGAGCAAAGGTGAGCAGAGAAGTACAGGAGAAACGGGAACAATTTTGCTGCCCACGCTAGAATAACTGTGTGAGTGAGTATGAAAACAAGGGTGACAGGCAGGGAGGCGGGGGCACCGAGGGCCGGACGGGCAGAACTCGCTGAACTCTGAGGTGTCCCTTGGGGTTTCGAAAACAGAATCGAGATGCTTTCAGGTTGTGATAGGAGGGGGATGATGCTGGGGGGGCTTCGTGATTTGGAAAACACTTGCTGGAAAAACTGAGAAAGCCAACTGGCACCTGGAATCGGTGTCTCTACCTTTTGAGTTTCAAACAGCCTCAGATCCCGTCCTGTCACGGGACCTGCCGCACGGGAAGTGGCACAGCAATGGCTTTGAGTTGTCTAGAACATTCCTCCCCCCTTGCCTCTCCCTCAGGTACGTTTGCATCCGGCAGAAATCTCTTCTGCGCAGAGCGCCCTGACAGGCTCAGGCAGGTGCCCCAAAAGTGCCCTGGAATAGGGTCCCCTGTGTAGGTGATGGACCAGCTGCCGGCGAGGATCTGCCTTCCCAAAGTGGTTCTCTGTTTTGTTTTCTTGTTGGTTGGTTGGTTTCGTTGGGCTTGTTAATTTCGTTTTGTTTTGTTTTGTTTCTCAGGTTTCTGAAAAGCAAGGGGATCAGTCAGATGACTTCCTTACTCCGTACTCTGTGGCTAAGAAAAGAGACAAAACAAGAATCAATCCCAGGAGAAGAGACAAAACAAGAATCAATCCCTCCTCCCTATTCAGCTTGTAAATGAGTTTCTGTATGTTTTGGCCCCCTTCATCAAACATATTGGGTAAGTCTTTGTTTTGTTTTTTGTTTTGGTCAGTTTGCATTTCATCCTCTGTCCAGTTTGACCTTTATTAAGGCCAGGAGGATTTCTTTGTCTCTGGTTGATGAATGGCTTTTTTCGCCTTCAGTTTGCGTGTCGAGTAGTGAATTTGGACGAGATTTCTCTGACAGGAGGATTTAGGTGTTTGAAGACATGGGGAAAGAAAGTAAAGTGTGATGCACAGCTGCTGTCAAGTCCTAGGTCCTTCATTTCTGGCCCTTGCCACAGTAAGGCTTAGAAACTGTACTCATTAATTAGCACGCAGGAAAACACGTGGCACTTGTGTTTCCTCTTGGCAGGACTAACGTAGATCTGGCCAGGCTGACCGAGTTCTTCGGCCCCCTCAGCTCTGTGCAGGAACACCGTGCTGTTGCTGCTGAGGCTTTTAGGGGGATGAGGTGAACGACAGCGTCCTCTCCAGCAGGGAGCTGCTGCTCCTGCTGCTCCTGCTGCTCCTGCTGCTCCTGCTGCTGCTCCTGCTCCTGCTGCTCCTGCTGCTCCTGCTGCTCCTGCTGCTCCTGCTGCTGCTCCTGCTGCTCCTGCTGCTCCTGCTGCTCCTGCTGCTCCTGCTGCTCCTGCTCCTGCTGCTGCTCCTGCTGCTCCTGCTGCTCCTGCTGCTCCTGCTGCTCTTGCTGCTGCTCCTGCTGCTCCTGCTGCTCCTGCTGCTCCTGCTGCTCCTGGTGCTCCTGCTGCTCCTGCTGCTGCTCCTGCTGCTCCTCCTGCTGCTCCTGCTGCTGCTCCTGCTGCTCCTGCTGCTCCTGCTGCTCCTGCTGATCCTGCTGCTGCTCCTGCTGCTGCTCCTGCTGCTCCTGCTGCTGCTGCACAAGTGGAGCCTTGTCAGCGAAGACCTGCATCTGCAGGAGGCCCCGCAGGCCCTGGCTGGGAAGTGCCAAAACAAAGGAGTGATCAGTAAGTGCTGAACTGCTTCCAGGAGGGCATATTTTGTTGCAGCCGTTACAGACCAACAGTCCAAGTGAGGCCAACTGCTCTGGAAACAGTACTAATGCCTTCTGCCAGTCTGATGGAGCTTGAGGGAGGAGGAAAGGAAATGGCAAGGCATTTTTCAGGTCTTCCTTGGGGTGAATTCTAAGCTTAGCACAATTGGGAAGCTTTGAGGAAACACAGTTTAAAAAGGGGAAGAGCTGTAAAATGAAACTTAGTTGCCAATCTCATGTCAGGTTCTGAAAAATGGTCTTCTTGAATCAAATCTCAGAAGAAATAAGCGGTGCCTGGAGGCTCTGTGCTCGAAGGTTTGAATGATTCTGAGTGTGGATGGGGATCTGAAAGTCACGTGTAAGTAAAACCAGAAAACACATCAAGCAAGCAAAACTGCAATAGTTGACTTTTCTTGTTGTCATCGTTTTGGAAGAAAGGAAAAATATGGGGCGAGAGGTGAGAGCAGGATCTGCAAAATCTCGGAGTTCTCCGCGTCTCCCTGAGGCTGAAGCCGTGTTTGCTGTCAACGATGGCAGAGTGGAAGATGCTAAAGACTGAAAACTTGGGGTTTTCCCCCTGAATCCCAAGGCTCTGTCAGCAGCTGTGCCCTGTCTATCTCTTCAAGGAGTTTCCGGGTTTAGGAAGGCTTTTCCGTTCTTCCGCATTTCTCTAGAACTCCACTCCAAAAGAACGGTGCTGTGTCCGTGTGGTGTTAGTGACTTTGTGTGAGTTGCTTTATTAAAGCCAATCGTTGGTAAGGGTTCTGAGCCTGCCTTGGAGAGCCCTTGGAGGTGGCAGCTCTTCTTTAATTTCCCTTGGTTCCTTTCACGCCTTTCAGTGATTTCTGCGAGGTGCACTGCAGTCTGCCTGAAGCCAGCACATCCTGTCCGTGTTTGACCTTGACTCCTGTTGTTTTTCCTCTTGCAGGTAGTTGGCAAAAAGAGGAGAGAGCCAGTAGGAAGTGAAGCCCCTGGAAGGCCTCATCCCAGTCCAAGGTTCCCACTTTTCTCTCTGACTCCTGGGTAATTACCTGGCCAGAACTGGACACAGACTGTCCCTTTGATTTCCTGCCTTTTCCAAGAAATCCTTGCTGTCAGCCGGAGTGTGTTCCTGGTCTCCTCCTCCTCCTCCTCCTCCTCCTCCTCCTCCTCCTCCTCCTCCTCCTCCTCCTCCTCCTCCTCCTCCTCCTCCTCCTCCTCCTCCTCCTGTTTTTGCCAAGGTGAATTTTGGTTATTGCAGGAATTGTGGCTCTTTTGTTCCACTGAAACTTGCCAACTCTGCTGAGGGTTTCCGGTGTCAAATCCAAGTGCGATTGGAGTTTCTTTGCATTGTTACTCCCACAAAATAGAGGGATTATTCGGTCCATTCCTATGGGATAGGAGTGGCTTGACCTTTTTAATTCTCCCTTCCCTTGAAAATCAGAGCAGAGGCAGCAGATTTGAAATCGTCGTTCCACGAACCCCAGCGGTTTCCTGGCTGGCGGGAAAGTTTTCCACGTTAGAAATTGCTGAGCTTGTCTTCAGGCAAGCTGGGATGTAGGTGTTATTCCTTCCTTTTATTTGATGGTTTTCCTCTCTCTGATTTTAGGAAGGGAACGTTTCTAGCCAGTGCCAATTTTCCATCCGAACTGGAGTTTTGGACGTGGTGGGGCACATTTCCAAGGAAAGGGACCCAATTCACATTAGTAAATGAGGAATTGTTCAGCACCGTGTCCGCAGAGTTTTGGGAATTCCCAGGAAAACTTGCCAAGTGTTTGTTTAATTGCCTGGATTCATCTCTTTGTCAAGTTCAATGCGCTGCGTTTTCAGTTCCATGAATGCCATTAAAAGCTGAATGCCGGCCTGATTGCTGTTCCTTGGACACACGGGGCTGGTTCTTTCCTGCCTTGCCGAGGGCAGAGCTGCTTTTGTTGAATTTTGGGTTGGGCTTAGGGGAAGCGAACGGAAAAACCCCACCAAATAAAGCCCCCACGACCCCCCGGCCCCCCCAGCAGACATACAGCAGACAGGGAGAAAGAGAAAATACGCCAATGGGATTGGAATGGAGATGGGAATTGGACCCCTTAGGAAACCAGGCTCCTTGAATTCTAATGACTTGTGTTTGTGATGTGTTAGGGGAAGGAATTCGTCTGGTTTGAACCATCATTTCAAATGTGACCAAATAAACACGGATTGAAGAAAACGACAGGATTTGGGGGCATTTTTCTGGATTATAGGGGAATTTCTTTGGGGATTTTTGGGGGGAGTTTGTGGGAGTGTGGAGGTATATTTGTGGATTTTTGGAGGCTTTTTCGGGGAGATGTTGGGGGGGTTTTGCGGGATTTTTGGGAGGATTTTTGGGGAATTTTGCGAGATTTTTTGATGATTTTAGGGGCAATTTTTGGGATGATTTTTTGTGGATATTTGGGGAATTTTGCAGGAATTTTGGGAGGATTTTTTTGGGGATTTTTGGGGGGATTTTTATGGATTTTAGGGGGATTTGTCGGGGATTTTTGGGGGAGTTTTGGCAGGATTTTGGGGGGATTTTTGGGGGCATTTTTGGTGTAATTTTGGGAGGTTTTTGGGAGGATTTTTGGGGGAACCTGGCGGGATTTTTTGGAGGATTTTTGGGGGGGATTTTTGGAGGTGTTTTGGGGGGGAATTTTGGGGAATTTTAGGGGAGATTTTTAGGGGGATTTTTAGGAATTTTTTGGGGAGGATTTTTGGGGGATTTTGATTGGATTTTTGGGGCGAATTTGGGGATATTTTTGGGGATTCCCGGGGGGTGTTTTTCGAGGATCTTTCTGTGGATTTTTAGGGAGGATTTTGGGGGGATTCTTGGGGGATTTAGGGGGAATTTGGGGGAGGATTTTTTTTTAATTTTTGGATGATATTTTGCAGCATGTTTGGAGAATTTTGGGGGGGATTTTTGGGGGATTTTGGGGGGGATTTTTGGGAGGATATTTTCGGGGATTTTTGGGGCGATTTTTGGGGATTTTTGAGAGGATTTTTTGTGGATATTTGGGGAATTTTGCAGGAATATTTGGGAGGATTTTTGAGGAGATTTTTGTGCGTGGATTTTGTGGTGGATTTTTGGGAGGAAATTTTGGGGAATTTTGGGGGGGATTTTGGGGAAGTTTTTGGGGATTTTTAGGAGGATATTTGGGGGATTTTTTGGAGGATTTTTGGGGGGATTTTTTGGGAGGATTTATGGGGAGCCGTGCGGCAATGCTGCCACCCTGTGGGCAAAGAGCGGTAGTGCAGCTGTCCCCCCCCCGCCCGTCCCGCCTGATCTGTGCGGCAATGCTGCCACCCTGTGGGCAAAGAGCGGTAGTGCAGCTGTCCCGTCCCGCCCGTCCCGCCTGATCTGTGCGGCAATGCTGCCACCCTGTGGGCAAAGAGCGGTAGTGCAGCTGTCCCCCGTGCCCGTCCCGCCTGATCTGTGCGGCAATGCTGCCACCCTGTGGCCAAAGAGCGGTAGTGCAGCTGTCCCCCGTGCCCGTCCCCGACGCGCGTGGAAGCCCCGCATTGTGAGCTCGGGGGCGGCGCTGCCGCCCGCCCGCAGCTCGGGGCCGAAAGGGAGGGAAAAAGGCAAGGAGCCCGGGCGCGTGGCAGCCGGCTGCCTGCGCGCGCCACCCGGACCCCGGAGCCGTCCGGGCGCGATTTTCCGCGGCGTTTGCGGGTGTGCGGACACGGGATGGGGGCGCAGCGGCGCCGCGGGCGGCAGTCCATTGAGTCAGGCGCTTGTGCGAGCAGCCGAGGGGGCATTTTAGTGGGTTCCACTACCAAGATGGCGGCAAGAAGCGAGGCGCCTGACCTTCTAAAAAAGGCGGCCAAAAGGGCGGGGAAAAATAAGGACCCTATAGGCGTTTAGTCAGACGCCTGCACAAAAACCCCGACTACGGCGCCGCCCGCGCGCAATTTTCCGCGGCGTTTCCAGGTGTGCGGACACCGGCCGTGTGCTCAGTCGCGCCGCGTCCGCGTTCGGATTCGTGGATTTAGTCAGGCGTCTGTGTAAACACCTGCCGGGGGCCTATGCCGAGCCGCAAAGAACATGGCGGCCGGGACGGAAGTGGCCTCAGCCGCAACAAAGATGGCGGCAAGCAGAAGCGGAAGTCACGCGACGCCCCTCACAAAATGGCGCCGAGGCGCGAGGCGGCTGACCTTCCAAAATGGGCGGCCAAAAGGGCGGGAAAAAATGAGGACCCTATAGGCGTTTAGCCAGACGCCTGCACGAAACCCCGACTACGGCGCCGCCGGGACGCAATTTTCCGCGGCGTTTCCAGGTGTGCCGACACGGGCCGTGTGCTGAGTCGCGCCGCGATTGCGTTCGAATTCGTGGATTTAGTCAGGCGTCTGTGTAAACACCTGCCGGGGGCCTATGCCGAGCCGCAAAGAACATGGCGGCCGAGACGGAAGTGGCCTCAGCCACAACAAAGATGGCGGCAATGAAAAGCGGAAGTCACGCGACGCCCCTCACAAAATGGCGCCCAAGCGCGAGGCGCCCGACCTTCCAAAAAGGGCGGCCAAAAGGGCGCGAAAAAATAAGGACCCTATAGGCGTTTACCCAGATGCCTGCACAAAAACCCCGACTACGGCGCCGCCGGGGCGCAATTTTCCGCGGCGTCTCCAGGTGTGGGGACACGGGCCGTGTGCTCAGCCGCGCCGCGTTTGCTTTTAAATTCGTGGATTTAGTCAGGCGTCTGTGTAAACACCTGCCGGGGGCCTATGCGGAGCCGCAAAGAACATGGCGACCGGGACGGAAGTGGCCTCAGCCACAACAAAGATGGCGGCAATGAAAAGCGGAAGTCACGCGACGCCCCTCACAAAATGGCGCCCAGGCGCGAGGCGCCCGACCTTCCAAAAAGGGCGGCCAAAAGGGCGGGAAAAATAAGGACCCTATAGGCGTTTACCCAGATGCCTGCACAAAAACCCCGACTACGGCGCCGCCCGGGCGCAATTTTCCGCGGCGTCTCCAGGTGTGGGGACACCGGCCGTGTGCTCAGCCGCGCCGCGTTTGCTTTTAAATTCGTGGATTTAGTCAGGCGTCTGTGTAAACACCTGCCGGGGCCTATGTCGAGCCGCAAAAAAGATGCCGGCGGGACCGGAAGTGGCCTCAGACGCAACCAAGATGGCGGCAAGGAAGGGCGGAAGGCTCGTGGGGCTCGTCGCGGCCGAAAATCGCCGAGTGCAGCTCACACCCTGCAATGGCAAAAGCTGTTTCATTAAAACTCAGCCGAGAATTTTCCTCTTATTTCCAGGTCACAGGATATACTGAGGCTGAGAGGGATCCTAAAATCTGACTCTCAAGCGGACGGACCGTTTGAGAATCGAACTCAGCACCTTGGCATTACCCGGACTCTGCTCCAAGCAGCTGAACCAATCTCTGCATTATGGGGATGGACCTCCATAGGATGGCAACGCTTGGCCCCACTAAGGTAAGTGCAGTGCCGCCTTCTCTGCCAAAGCTGCTTCACACACCAGCCCCTGGAATGGCTCGAGGGCAGAAGTGGCTGGCAGCTCACGACAGCACAAAGCTCTTCCAGTGACGCTGATTTCCTGTCCTTTCCAGGATTTACCCAGCAGCTGCCGTAAAAGTACTCACACAAAGTCTCTTTCCGGGCGGAAAGGAGCAGGACAAGTCCTGAGGCTTCCCTTCTTCCACGGCCAAAGCTCTGCAGAGAGGCAGGGCCGGTCCCACCCGCACAGGGGCGTTTCCTGCAGGTGAGTGTTGCCGGGCCAAACTGATGGCAGCTGCTGAGGCCGGGGCTGCTTTTCTGGCCGGAGGCCTCGGTGCCCCCCCGTGCCGCCTGCAGTGTCCCTCGGGGTTTCCTGCAGGTGTCCCGGGTGCCCGGAGGCGCAGGGAGGAAGGAGGCCGGCAGCCCCAGCGGGGCCAGCAGCCCTGGGATGATGTGCAGGGAGGAGCTGTGCCTGCGGGGCCCCGCCCGTGGCAGCGGCGGCCAAACGCAGGGCCCGGGGCCGGGCTCGGGGCTGGCACGGACACGGCCCCGGGGCTGCCGCGGCTCCTGGGCCAGGGGCTGCTCCCGCCTGGCACGGGGAGATGCTGCAGCCCGGACAGAGGCACCCACAGCCCAAGAGCTCCCCGGGGAACAGCTGGCATTGCCCGGGAACGGCGGCTCGGGCTGTCTGCAGAGGGGCTCAGACAGCAATTCCCACCTCCCGGAGCTCCCACACAGTTGCCAGGGATGTCCTGGCCACCCCAAATCCCCTCCCTTTCAGCCTGAGGACATCACCCGTCGGCAGCATTAAAGCCAAGGCGCTCCTCCCTCACAGAAATTAAATCCAGAGCAACGGCCCTCGGAGATGCCTCAAAATCAAAGGTTTGAGTGGGATGGAGTTTCGTTTGGATGAAGTCTGGACTTTTCCAGGGAGCCGGCCGGAGTGCAGAAGTGATGGAAAGCTTTTGCAGGTGGGTCCCACTGGAGGTGTGCTGAAGGCAGGGATGGGCGTCCCTTGCCTGAGGGAAAGGCACTTGCAGAGGCCACTGCTGGGGCTCGGAAAGGAGCTGAGCTCCTGCAGGGAGCTGTGTCCTCCCGAGGGCACAGGGGCTGCCTCAGCACAGGCCGGCCAGTGCCTTCTCCTGCTCTGAAACATCACCTGGAGCCCGAGCTCAGGGGGTGGCTGAATTCCAGGGAAATCTGACAGGTGACCCCCAGGGGGTGAGGGTTATAATTAACCAAATCTATGGAATAGAAACCTATCCTGTCCCCATCCTGCTGAGCTTCCTTGGAAGCTCTGCTGGTTCCTGACACGTCTGGCATTCAAGCAGCAGCTCTGCGTGGGAATATCCGTGCTCCGTGAGGCACTGTGAGGTTATTGCAGCGGGAACTGAGCAGGGAATTCGGGGCCGTGGGTATAATTCATCTAAACTAGCAAAGGTGACAGTGAACCCCAAATCTGGGCACCACACAGAGAACAATCTTTGTGCTGCCCTGTCAGCTCAAGCCCCTGGGCTGGGAAGTTTTGGGAGTCAAACATATGGAATGATAGAAGTCACAGCAACTGGTGTCACCCCGAGGGACAGTCCAAGTCCCAGACAATTCCTCTGCAGTCCCCTGGGGGGGAAAACACCCTCTGTCTGCCAGGAGCCCTGACTCTGTTTCTCCTATCAGCTGTGTTGGGCTTTAAGAACTTGAAATAACTTTGAAGCCAAAGAAATCACCTTTTCCTTCTGGTTTGACTGTGTTTTTTTGTTGTTTTTTTTTTTTTTTTTTCTTTCAGATGCTGGACTTGCTTCTGTGGATGTGTGCTGAGCTCTGGCTGCAGGGGACTGTCAGGCCTGAATGGCTGTGAGTTTGTGTTCTTCTCGCTGGGGAAGCAGAAATAATTATTAATTAGACTGCAGAAATGTTTTCAGAAACCTTTCCCCTTTCCTGCCCTTTGCTGGTGGATCTTCTCTTTCTGCCTTTGACTTTACAAAGCTGTTCCCTGATGTCAATTCCCCTGCCTGAATTCCTTGCAGCTCCTAGCTGGGAAAAACTGGGATGATGTCCTAGGGATGTTCTTAGGGGAGGACAGAGGTGAGATTTTTGCCTGTATTTTTTTAATATTTTCTAAAATTTCAGGGAGCTGCTGCTGCTGCTGCTCCTGCTCCTGCCCCTAATCCTGCTGCTGCTGCACAAGTGGAGCCTTGTCAGCGAAGACCTGCATCTGCAGGAGGCCCCGCAGGCCCTGGCTGGGAAGTGCCAAAACAAAGAAGTGATCAGTAAGTGCTGAACTGCTTCCAGGAGGGCGTATTTTGTTGCAGCCGTTACAGACCAACCGTGTGGTGCTGGTGACTTTGTGTGAGTTGCTTTATTAAAGCCAATCGTTGGTAAGGGTTTTGAGCCTGCCTTGGAGAGCACTTGGAGCTCTTGGTGCCCTGGCTTTCCCCTAGGTGGCCCTGGGGGCGCCCTGGCTGTCCCCTAGGTGTCCCTGGAGTGCCCTGGCTGTCCCCTAGGTGGCCCTTGGGGTCCACGGGCTGTCCACTAGGTGTCCCTTGGGGGGACCTGACTGTCCCTGGGATGCCCTGGCTGTCCCCTAGGTGTCCCTGGGGGTGCCCTGGCTGTCCCCTAGGTGTCCCAGGGCTGCCCTGGCTGTCTTTTAGGTGTCCCTGGGGGTGCCCTGACTGTCCCCTAGGGGTACCTTGTCTGTCCCTGGGGGGGCCCTGGCTGTCTTCTAGGTGTCCCTGGGGGGCCCTGGCTGTCCCCTAGGTGTCCCTGGGGGTGCCCTGGCTGTCCCTGGTGTGCCCTAGCTGTCCCCTACGTGTCCCTGGGGGTGCCCTGGGGTGCTCTAGGGGTGCCCCTGCTGTCCCTGGGGGTGCCCAGGCTGTCCCCTAGGGGTCCCTGGGGGTACCCTGGCTGTCCCCTATGTGTCCCTGGGGGTGCCCTGGCTGGCCCCTAGGTGTCCCTGGAGGTGCCCTGGCTGTCCCCTTGGTGTCCCTGGGGGTGCCCTGGGTGTCCCTGGGGTGCCCTGGCTGTCCCCTAGGCGTCCCTGGGGTGCCGTGGCTGTCCCCTTGGTGTCCCTGGAGGTGACCTGCCTGTCCCCTAGGTGTCCCTGGAGGTGCCCTGGCTGTCCCCTTGGTGTCCCTGGGGGTGCCCTGGCTGTCCCATAGGTGTCCCTGGAGGTGCCCTGGCTGTCCTCTTGGTGTCCCTGGGGTGCCCTTGCTGTCCCCTAGGTGTCCCCGGGGATGCCCTGGCTATCCCTGGGGGGGCCCTGGCTGTCCCTGGGGTGCCCTAGCTGTCCCCTAGGTGTCCCTGGGGGTGCCCTGGCTGTCCCTTAGATGTCCCTGGGGGTGCCCTGGCTCTCCTTGAGGTGCCCTGGCTGTCCCTTATGTGTCCCTGGGGGTGCCCTGCCTGTCCCCTAGGTGTCCCTGGGGTTGCCTTGGCTGTCCCCTAGGTGTCCCTGGGTGTGCCCTGGTGTCCCTGGGGTGCCCTGGCTGTCCCCTAGGTGTCCCTGGGGGTGCCCTGGCTGTCCTTGGGGTGCTCTGGCTGTCCCCTAGGTGTCCCTGGAGTGCCCTGACTGTCCCCTAGGTGTCCCTGGGGGTTCCCTGGCTGTCCTCTAGTTGTCCCTGGGGGAGCCCTGGCTGTCCCTAGGGTGCCCTGCCTGTCCCCTAGGTGTCCCTGGGAGTGCCCTGGCTGTCCCCTAGGTGTCCCTGGGGGTCCCTGGCTGTCCCCTAGTTGTCCCTGGGGGAGCCCTGGCTGTCCCAAGGGTGCCCTGCCTGTCCCCTAGGTGTCCCTGGGAGTGCCCTGGCTGTCCCCTAGGTGTCCCTGGGGGTGCCCTGGGTGTCCCTGGGGGTGCCCTGGCTGTCCCCTAGGTGTCCCTGGGAATGCGCTGGCTGTCCTTGGGGGCGCCGTGGCTGTCCCCTTGGTGTCCCTGGGGATTCCCTGGGTGTCCCTGCGGAGGCCCTGACTGTCCCCTAGGTGTCCCAGGGGGTGCCCTGGCTGTCCCTGGGGTGCCCTGGCTGTCCCCTAGGCGTGCCTGCGGGTGACCTGCCTGTCCCCTAGGTGTCCCTGGGGGTGCCCTGGCTGTCCCCTAGGTGTCCCTGAGGGTGCCCTGGGTGTCCCTGTCAGGGCCCTGGCTGTCCCTTATGTGTCCCTAGGGGTACCTTGTCTGTCCCTGGGGGGGGCCTGGCTGTCCCTGTGGGGGCCCTGGCTGTCCCCTAGGTGTCCCTGGGGTGCCCTGGCTGTCCCTGGGGTACCCAGGCTTTCGTTTAGGTGTCCCTAGGGGTGCCCTGGCTGTCCCGTAGTTGTCCCTGGGGTGCCCTGGCTGTCCCTTAGGTGTCCCTGGAGGTGCCCTTGCTGTCCATTGGGGGGCCCTGGCTGTCCCTGTGGGGTCCTGGCTGTCCCCTAGGTGTCCCTGGGGTGCCCTGGCTGTCCCTGGGGTGCCCAGGCTTTCCTTTAGGTGTCCCTGGGGGTGCCCTGGCTGTCCCCTAGGTGTCCCAGGGCTGCCCTGGCTGTCTCATAGGTGTCCCGGGGGGTGCCCTGGCTGTCCCTTAGGTGTCCCTGGGGGTGCCCTGGCTATCTGTGGGGTGCCGTGGCTGCCTCTGGGGTGCCCTTGATGTCCCCTAGGTGTCCCTGGGGTGCCCTGGGTGTCCCTGTGGGTGCCCTGGCTGTCCCCTAGGTGTCCCTGGGGTGCCCTGGCTGTCCCTGGGGTGCCCTGGCTTTCCTTTAGGTGTCCCTGGGGGTGCCCTGGCTGTCCCTTAGGTGTCCCTGGGGGTGCCCTGGCTATCTGTGGGGTGCCGTGGCTGCCTCTGGGGTGCCCTTGATGTCCCCTAGGTGTCCCTGGGGTGCCCTGGCTGTCCCTGGGGTGCCCTGGCTGTCCATTAGGTGTCCCCGGGGGTACCCTGGCTGTCCCCTAGGTGTCCCTGCCTCGCTCGTATCCTCGACTCCGCCTCCGGCGCCATGGTGACACCCCTCCCAGTCTGGACCAGTGTGGCCACACCCCCTCCCCTGGGGCCATTAGACCCATCCCAGTACAGACCAGTAAGGCACCGTGTGCCCACCATGGACCCCCACACGCCTGCCAGTTCGTCCCAGTCCACTCCCCGTCCATACCAGTTCCCTCTGATCACCCTCCCAGTGCTCCCAGTCCATCCCAGTCCCGCAGGTGCTGGTGCTTGTGGCTTGATCAGCTGGTGCCTGTCCGCAACGTGGAGCGGGTCAAATGAGGCCTCAGGGGGACGGGGGGGCGGATTTTGGGGCGTCCTGGGGGTCCCGAGTTGTCCTGGAGGGGTTTGGGGGGTTTTGGGGGGTCTGCGGGGAGTCTCAAGGGGCTGCTGTGGGTGTTTTTGGGGGGGCTTCGGGAGGTTTGGGCGGCCCATTTGAGGCATCAAAGGAACCTGAGGAGGGTTTTGGGGGCTCCTGGAGGTCGGGGGGGGCCCTGGGGGTGGTTTGGGGGGCACTGGGGGGTTCCAGCCCGTGACCCCCCCCGTTTTTGACCCCCCCCCCGAGCTGTTTCGGTCTCATCGACGCCCTCCTGAAGCCCAAGGGGGGGTGGGCGCTGGGCCCCCCCCGCTGCCCCCTCCCCCTGCCACCCCCGCGACGCCCTGCAGGTGAGGGACCCCCAAAAACCCCTCCCCAGACCCCAAATTCACCCCTGGGACCCCAAAAAACCCCCAAAACCTCTCCCCGGACCCCAAATTCACCCCTGAGGCCCCAAAAAACCCCCAAAAACCCCTCCCCATGAACCCCAAATCCACCCCTGGGACCCCCCAAAACCTCCCCAGGACCCCAGATCCACCCCGGGACCCCCAAATCCATCCCTTGGACCCACAAAACCCCCCAAATCCATCCCTGGGACCCCCCAAAACCTCCCTCCAAACCCCAAATTCACCCCTCGGACCTCCAGAATCCCTCCACAGGCCCCCTCAGGGGTCGTTCCCCACGAAAAAGGGCGGGAAACGTGAGGGGAGAAAAAGGGCGGGAAACGTGAGGGGAGAAAAAGGGCGGGAAACGTGAGGGGAGAAAAAGGGCGGGATCAAGTGGAGGGGATCAATGGAATTTTGGGGGGGGTCAGCGACGCTGAGGAAGGATCAATGGAATATTGGGGGGGCATCAATGACATTGGGGGGGTCAGTGACACTCGGGTGGGGATCAATGATGCTGTGGGGGGGTCGATATCAGCTCGGGGGGAGGCCATGGGTTTTTGGGGGGCCGCAACGCAGGCGGCCGTGCTGGGTTTGGAGCGGGGGGGCCCCTTCAACCTCTGGAGGGGCCCTGGCTGTCCCCTGGCTGTACCTGGGGGTCCCTGGCTGTCCCCTAGGTGTCCTTGGGGTGCCTTGCTGTCCCCAAGGCGTCCCTGGGGTGCCCTGGCTGTCCCCTAGGTGTCCCTGGGGGTGCCCTGGCTGTCCCTGGGGGTCCCTGGCTGTCCCATAGGTGTCCTTAGGGGTGCCTTGTCTGTCCCTGGGAGGGCCCTGGGGGTGCTCTGGTGTCCCTGGGGATGCCCTGGCTGTCCCTTAGGTCTCCCTGGGGGTGCCCTGCCTTTCCCTTGGGGGGCCCTGGCTGTCCCAGGGACACCCTGGCTGTCCCCTAGGTGTCCCTGGGTGTGCCTTGTCTGTCCTTGGGGGTGCCTTGTCTGTCCCTGGGGGGGCCGTGGCTGTCCCCTAGGTGACCCTGGGGGTTCCCTGGGTGTCCCTGTGGGGGCCCTGACTGTCCCTGGGGTGCCTTGCTGTCCCCTAGGTATCCCTAGGGTGTCCTGGCTGTCCCCTAGGTGTCCCTGGGGGTACTCTGGCTGTCCTCTAGGTGTCCCTGGGGGTGCCCTGGCTGTCCCTGAGGGGGCCGAGGCTGTCCCCTAGTTGTCCCTGGGGGTTCCCTGGGTGTCCCTGTGGGGGCTCTGGCTGTCCCTGGGGTGCCCTGGCTGTTCCATAGGTGTCACTGGGGGTGCTCTGGAGTCACTGGGGTGCCCTGGCTGTCCCTTAGGTCTCCCTGGGGGTGCCCCGGCTGTCCCTTGGGGGCCCCTGGCTGTCCCTGGGGGGCCCTGGCTATACCCTAGGTGTCCCTGGGGGTGCCCTGGCTGTCCCTTAGGTGTCCGTAGGGGTGCCTTGTCTGTCCCTGGGGGTGCCCTGGCTGTACCCTACGTGTCTCTGGGGGTGCCTTGTCTGTCCCTTGGGGGGCCCTGGCTGTCCCTGGGGGTGCTCTGGCTGTCCTTTAGGTGTCCCTGGGGGTGCCCTGGCTGTCCCCTAGGTGTCCCTGGGGGTGCCCTGGGTGTCCCTGTCGGGGCCCTGGCTCTCCCCTAGGTGTCCCTGGGGGTTCCCTGGGTGTCCCTGGGCATGCCCAGGGTATCCCCTAGGTGTCCCTGGGGGTTCCCTGGGTGTCCTCTAGGTGTCCCTAGGGGGTGCCCTGGATGTCCCTGGCGGTGCCCTGGGTGTCCCCTAAGTTTCCCTGGGGGTGCCCTGGGTGTCCCTGGGGGTGCCCTGGCTGTCCTCTAGGTGTCCCTGGGGGAGCCCTGGTGTCTCTGGGGGTGCCCTGGCGGTCCCTGGCGTGGCCAGGGAGTCCCTAGGGTGCCCTGGCTATCCCCTAGGTGTCCCTGGGGGTGCCCTGGCTGTCCCTGAGGTGCCCTTGCTGTCCCCTAGGTGTCCCTGGGGTTACCTGGGTGTCCTCTATCTGTCCCTGGGGGTTTCCTTGGTGTCCGTGGCGGTGCCCTGGGGATGCTCTGGCTCTCCCTGGGGCGGCCCTGGCTGCCCCTGGTGTGGCCGTGGCTGTCCCTGGGGTTGCCCTGGCTGTACCCTACGTGTCCCTGGGGGTGCCTTCTCTGTCCCTTGGGGGTCCCTGGCTGTCCCTGTGGGGGCCCTGGCTGTCTTCTAGGTGTCCCTATGGTGCCCTGGCTGTCCCTGGGGTGCCCAGGCTGTCCTTTAGGTGTCCGTGGTGGTGCCCTGGCTGTCCCCTAGGTATCCCTGGGGGTTCCCTGGGTGTCCCTGCGGGGGCTCTGGCTGTCCCATAGGTGTCCCTGTGGGGGCCCTGATTGTCCCTGGGGTGCCCTGGCTGTCTCATAGGTGTCCCTGGGGGTGCTCTGGTGTCACTGGGATGCCCTGGCTGTCCTCTGGGGGGCCCTGGCTGTATCTGGGGTGCCCTGGCTGTCCCCTAGGTGTCCCTGGGGGTGCCCTGGGTGTTTCTGGGGGTCCCCTGGCTGTCCCATAGGTGTCCCTGGGGATGCCCTGGCTGACCCCTAGGTGTCACTGGGGGTGCCATGGCTGTCCCTTAGGTGTCCCTGGGGGTGCCCTGGCTGTCCCTTAGGTGTCTCTGGGGTGCCCTGGCTGTCCCCTAGGTGTCCCTGCCTCGCCCGGATCCTCGACTCCGCCTCTGGCGCCATGGTGACACCCCTCCCAGTCTGGACCAGTGTGGCCACACCCCCTCCCCTGGGGCCAATAGACCCATCCCAGTATAGACCAGTAAGGCACCTTGTGCCCACCATCGACCCCCACACACCTGCCAGTTCATCCCAGTCCACTCCCCGTCCATCCCAGTTCTCTCTGATCACCCTCCCAGTGCTCCCAGTCCATCCCAGTCCCGCAGGTGCTGGTGCTTGTGGCTTGATCAGCTGGTGCCTGTCCGCAACGTGGAGCGGGTCAAATGAGGCCTCAGGGGGAGGGGGGGGCGGATTTGGGGGGGTCCTGGGGGTCCCGAGTTGTCCTGGAGGGGTTTGGGGGGTTTTGGGGGGCCTGGGGGGAGTCCTGGGGGCTGCTTTGGGTGTTTTTGGGGGATCTTCGGGAGGTTTGGGCGGCCCATTTGAGGCATCAAAGGGACCTGAGGAGGGTTTTGCGGGCTCCTGGAGGTCGGGGGGGGCCCTGGGGGTGGTTTGGGGGGCACTGGGGGGTTCCAGCCAGTGTCCCCCCCCGGTTTTTGACCCCCCCCCCGAGCTGTTTCGGTCTCATCGACGCCCTCCTGAAGCCCAAGGGGGGGTGGGCGCTGGGCCCCCCCCGCTGCCCCCTCCCCCTGCCACCCCCGCGACGCCCTGCAGGTGAGGGACCCCCAAAAACCCCTCCCCAGACCCCAAATTCACCCCTGGGACCCCAAAAAACCCCCAAAACCTCTCCCCGGACCCCAAATTCAGCCCTGAGGCCCCAAAAAACCCCCAAACCCCTCCCCATGAACCCCAAATCCACCCCTGGGACCCCCCAAAACCTCCCCAGGACCCCAGATCCACCCCGGGACCCCCAAATCCATCCCTTGGACCCCCAAAAACCCCCAAATCCATCCCTGGGACCCCCCAAAACCTCCCTCCAAACCCCAAATTCACCCCTCGGACCTCCAGAATCCCTCCACAGGCCCCCTCAGGGGTCGTTCCCCACGAAAAAGGGCGGGAAACGTGAGGGGAGAAAAAGGGCGGGAAACGTGAGGGGAGAAAAAGGGCGGGATCAAGTGGAGGGGATCAATGGAATTTTGGGGGGGGTCAGCGACGCTGAGGGACGATCAATGGAATATTGGGGGGGCATCAATGACATTGGGGGGGGTCAGTGACACTCGGGTGGGGATCAATGATGCTGTGGGGGGGTCGATATCAGAGGTTATCAGAGGAAATCGCCGCCGCCGTCCTCCCGTGCCCAGAGCCCCGCCAGGACTCCAGCGCAGCTCCGGCTGCAGGCGGAGCAGGAGCGGCTCCTGCCGCCCGCAGCGATCCCGGTCCCGATCCCGACCGCAACGCCAGCCCGGTCCTCAGGCCCCGAGACCCACAGCCCGCCCGCCGAGGGGGGCCGCACCGCTCGGGAGCCGCAGCCGACACTGACAGGACCCGAACCAGAACGCCCGCTCCCATTCCCGGCCCCGCCTGGCTCCTCGCAGGGCCGCGAGCAACCTCGGCTCGGCTCAGCTTCGAGGGGCGGGGCGGGGCCGCGGGCGATGGTCCCGCCCCCATCCCGGGCAGCGCGGGGCGCCGGGGCGGGCTCGGGGCGGAGGCGGGGTGGGCTCGGGGCGGAGCCGGGGTGGAGCCGGGGCGGGCTCGGGGCGGAGCCGGGGCGGGCTCGGGACAGAGCCGGGGCGGGCTTTGGGCGGAGCCGGGGCGGAGCCGGGGCGGGCTTTGGGCGGAGCCGGGGCGGGCTCGGGGCGGAGCCGGGGCGGGCTCGGGGCGGAGCCGGGGCGGGCTCGGGGCGGAGCAGGGGCGGGCTCTGGGCGGAGCCGGGGCGGGCTCGGGGCGGAGCCGGGGCGGGCTCGGGGTGGAGCAGGGGCGGAGCCGGGGCGGAGCCGGGGCTCTGTGAGGCGGGGCCCGGAGGCAGCCGCGGCCGGGCAGTACCGGGGGCGCGGCTTCAGGGGCGCGGGGCGGGTCCCAAGTGCACGGCGCCGGGACCCCACCGGGGCGTTCCTCACCGAGCCCATAGAGCAGCAGCTACTTCCGCCACCCTTTTGAATCCCCGCGATTGGCGGGCTCGCTGAGGCATCGGCAGTGCTGATTGGACAGCGGGCCCCGGGAATCGCGCCCGCCCCCCGGCCCGCGCTGAGGGCCCGGGGCCTCCGCCCTCAGACCGGCTCCGGCTCCAACCCGGCCCGGGCTCTGCTCCGGTCCCCCCGGCCCGCCCTGAGGGCCCGGGGGCTCTGCGCCGAGACCGGCCTCGCCCCTCCCCGCCTCGCCTCGTAGTAGATTTCTGTTTGGTTTGTGGGAAGAAACAGTTGTGAGAAGTGAGATTTGTGCTGGAGAGGTGCTGCTGGGAAGAAAGGATGGAGTAAATCTGCTCCGAGGATGTGTGATGAAGAATTCAGGGTAAGGGTTGGGCAATATTTATAAACTGTCTCCATATTTCCCTGTATCTCTGGGTGTTTGGATTTAGCCTGGGATTGTCAGCTAAGTTATAAACAAGCCAACCCGGCTACTGAACTCCCAATAAACGTTTGGAACCCTTGCACAGAAAGACAAGTTAGCAACGATTCCAAAGGAAAAATTGTAAATGGAGGGTAACGATTGCGGGGGGATTTCCTTGGGGATTATGACCCTCACACATACGGAATTTAGGAGGTGGAATCCCAGTTTCAGCCTTGGGCACGTGCAGGAGAAGAGGGGTCGTTATCCCTATCAAGGAAAGCCCGGTGCCCCAGCGCGTCAGGTGCGGACAACGAATTCTCCGGGGATGAGCACAAGTCCCCTCTTCCCCTGCCCCGACACTCGGACTGGCAGCAGCTGCAGGTGAGAGCTGTCACAGGATGGTGAGGGGACAGAGCAGCCCCAGGTGTGACCGTCAGGATGAGGAGGGCAGCAGAGCCGCCACAAGTGTGAGCTGTAAAGGATAATGAGGGGCCGGTTCTAGCCGGGGGCGGTTTAATAGAGGAGCCCGAGTTCACTTTGGTATCGGGCCGTGAGGAGCTCAGCGTGGTTTCTGCGGTAGTGGGAAAGCTTCTTACAGCGCTTGCAGGAGCACGTGGATGTGGGGGGTTTCTTTGTGCCGGACAGCAGTAGCAGGTAAGCCAGCATGGGTTTGTAGGGGAGATTTTTTTTTTCTTTGCAGCTTTGTCTTACTAATTTCTCTGTGGTGCTCCCAGGAAATAAAAGGAGTTATGGAGAGAAAAGGAGTTCAAATTCAGTGAAGAAACTCTTCTTCTGTGGTTGTCAGTATTCAAACTGAAGAAAACTTTCCACCTGGATTTTTAATGAGTTGTGGTATTTCTATGTGGTTTTTATTAAGTATTATGCTCTTGGGTGGCGTGTAGTGTTTTGTCTGATTTTTGATGTTATGTGTAATTTGGTTTTTGAGTGAGGATAACTTTGTTGGAGGGGTTGTTTGTATTTGAGGTAGAATTAATTTAAGTAGCTTTTTTTGCTAGACTTCTGATACGTGGTATTGGGGTTTTGTGTGTGATATGTAGGGATTCAAGTTGGGTAGGGCTATTTTTTCTGTTTAGTGGCTTTGAATGATTTATTGTGTAGCTTTATCTTGTTTGTAGATGGTGTATGGTGAGAGATATGGTTTCTTTTTCGTGTTAGGTTTTGTAGTTTACATGTCGGTCAGAGTATTTTTGAACTGAGTTCTGTTGAATTGTTTTTGGTGAGATACAGTGTTTTTTGAGGGTGTGTTTTCTAAGGTTTACAATGGTGTAATTGGCTGTAGTGTGAGATGTAAAGGAGGTTTTTATTTTTTTGGTGGTGGTTTTTATTATGGTGAGTGTGTAGTATTTGTTTTGATGGGTTTGGGGTAGTGTGATGTAGCTAATTTATTAGGGTTTTCTAATATTTATAATTCAATTATTGTTTATTGTATTACAGGGATTTATTTATTTAGCTTGTTTGGTTTTAGTGTGTGTTCTATAATTATGGAAAATTTGGGAGATGCTGTTTATAGTTGAATGGATCTTTTAGTTTTAGGATTGAGGGGGTTGCGGGTATATATTTTGAAGTTTTTTTGAGGGGATTGGACATGGGGGTTATTTTTATTATATTTGGTAGTTGGACTTATAGTAATAAGAGTTGGCTTTTTTTGCTGCATTATTTTTTGTTTTTTCTTTTCTAGTATTCTTGTATTTGTGTGGTCAGGGTAGTGGTGTTTCTGGTGCAGCTGTAAGCCTCCATTATTGTTTGTGTGTTTTAGGTGGTCCACTGGTATTACAGGGAGACCCCCTCACTGACCGGCCAACAGATCTGCTGAGATTGTACATCAGCATTTGGTTTTCTCTACGGTACCTGACTAAGAGACAGCAGTCTGGTGACAGCAAGGAATTCCCAGAGGTGGAGCTGGATCTCAGCAGTCAAGCTGACGTGGGCAAGGTGAGCAGTGACTGGTGGACAGAAGCAGTTGCTATTGTTCAAGTCTCACTTGCTGGTGCAACTCTAAGCATTCACTGTTCTTTTTTTTTTTACTTTAGGTTGTCCCCTTGCCAGATGTGCTGGCCCCAGAGGCCAGATGGGTGCAGCATTAAGGTATACTTGTGGTATGCTTCAGTCAGACTGGGGAGGTTGCTGTTTCACAGTAACTCAGCATGATTTTTTGCTTCTTTTGTTTCTTTGCAGGTGCCACTGCTGTCCCAGGCGTGCTAAGGAATAGAGAGAGCCGGTGAGTTGCCCTTTAGGCAGGGTGACCCATAGGTGAGCGATGCGCTCAGCATTTACTTTTTCCTTTTGCTGGGTCCACTCCTGTCAGCCTCTGGAGCGGAGTGAAGATCTGAGGGGGAGCTGGGGCAGCGGTGCAGAGGAGCCCTGGGGATTACTCTTCTGGAGGGGGATAGTCACATTTCCTGTTTTGTGATCCTAGGTAGCGCGAGGAGGTGCGGAGACAAAGTCTGGATACGGCAGCCCCAAAGCGGATGCTGAGAACATGCCTGAGATGCTGAGAACGTTCTGTCGAGGACGGACATTCCACTCGTGTTCCAAAAGCTAAGTGTTGGGGCTGGTGGTCAGGAGAAGGGAAAAAACCTTTTCAGTCCCAGGAGGTGATTTAAAGTTACCTTAGAAGAGAAGGCCCTAGTGGGGTGGTCCCTTCAAAAGTAAAGGGTGAGGGTTTCTCCTCAGCTTCACCAGAGCCTTTGCTGGGCGGGGCAGTTCTGACCCATCTCCATGTTCTAGGGAGCTTCACATTATTGGCCTTCTTTTAGAGTCCACAGGGTTAGGCTGCAGCAGGGGATTCCTGGCCCAGGAGCGTCCTGATTAGGAGCAATGCTAGTTGCAAGGCGTAGGGTTAGTAGGGTTCAGCAGGGGGAGTTTACAGTGGCACACAGAGGCTGAAGGAGGGCTTGAGAAGTAAAGGACTCGAGGTCTAGAGAACACACAGTGAAAATCGGTAGTATAGCCTAGGATACAAGTCAGAGTACAGGTATCCCGGCCCTCACAGCACTGCTGCCAACACTGTTTCCCTGAGAGCAGGTGCAGGCAGCAATCTTAATGCTAGACAATGCCAGAAGTCCTGAGAGGTGCAGGCAGTAACCCTAAGCTAGGGCCAGGCAGGAAGTGACAGTGGTGGGGCAGAGTCCACAGGGTTGAGGTTCACCGGGGATGTCCACCCTGCGTTCCTGTCCTGCTCTAACCGGGGATGCTCACACCCCTAATGGAGGCCACGGTGGGTGGGCTCAGTGCCAGTAACGCCTCTAAGGCTTTGGCGCTGCGAGCGTCGGCCTCCGAGCTCAGCTGAAGCACACACGGGGCCCGAGGACCCGGTCCTGCTTAAGAGACGGTGAATAGCAGAGCTGCTGGTTTTTGGCTGATGTGCAGCTAAGATTATGCTTTGATATTTGGTTTTCTTTATTGTAGCTGACTAGGAGACAGCAGCCCAGCGACAGCAGGAATTTCCCTGAGGGAGAGGCGGCCTTCTTTGGCACCCAGCGTGGATTCACCTTCCCAGACGTCTGAGAGATAAGTGGAGGGCTCGGAACTAGGGAGGGGATGAAAGCAGGGTGCCAGGGCAGGGGTCACCGGGAGGGATTTTTTCAGTCGGGTTTGGAGCTGGGGATGTCCCAGATGTGACCCCTTAGGCTACATGAAGGGAAAGTCTCATTCTGAATCACAGGGCTGAGGTGTGCAGGGCAGAGCAGTCCCAGGGTGTGTTGTGTCTCTTGTGCACTCTGTGTCTTTTGGGTGTCTTGTCTTTTCCTTTAGTCCTTTCAGGGGCCTGTCAAAACCTCTGGCATCAGTCTTAGCATTTCTGATCTCTGTGCTCCTCAGCCAGGTGCCTTTGTCTCAGCTGCTTGGACACTCATCAGAATCCATCTCTCTTCACAAGCATCCAGTCCGATGCCTTTTCAGGTCTTGTTCTGAGCTGTATTGACAGCCGTGCACCGCCCTGATCCATTCCGGCGGGTTAGGTCTTGTGAGAATGCAAAGGCAGGTGGAGGATTCTGACCGTAGGATTCTCGGGCATCCATCTCTGCGTTTCTTGGGATAAGTCATCCCGATGGCATCTTGTTCCTGCAGGGTTCTCTGAGCCTGGCCAGCTCACCATCCATCTTACCTCGGTCATCTCATTCCGAGTTCTCTGGACCCTCAGGGTCATTCTTCTTGCCCAGAGTTTTCTGTCCCTGTTGTGTCCCCTCGTTTTTCCTGTGCTGCGTCATGGGTGTTGGTGTGTGTTTGGCCCGGAGCTGCTCTGCCTTGATGCTCAGTCTGGGTGTAGAAGTAATAGGATGAGTCCCGGGGACTTGCATTTTGTGATGTGGGGATGTGGGGTGTAGTTAGACTGTCGAGGGTATTCCTAGATTGGCACAAGATGTGTGGAGCTGTCAAGGTATCCTGCAGCACTCTGACTTTTGTCCAAACTTTCTTTCAGATGCAGAGAGATGAAATCTGTGGCAGAGCCCCCCATCCTGGGTGAGGGGCTCCCCTGAGAAGGTCAGTCCCTGTTTGTGTTTGCAGGGGAGGTGTAAATGATGGCTGTGTTACAGCTCTGTTCTTTGTCTTTATTTTTAGGTGGTAAAGCCGGATCTCAGCAGTCAAGCTGACGTGGGCGAGGTGAGCAGTGATGGGTGGACAGAAGCAGTTGCTATTGTTCAAGCCTCACTCGCTGGTGCAACTCTAAGCCTCCGTTCTTGTGTGTTTTAGGGAGTCCACTCGCAGGAGGCCGAGCTCCCCTCTCACCAACCGGACGACAGACCCGGGTCACCTCACCCGTGAGCGCTCCGGGAGCATTCCAGGAGTCTGTGATGGAGCCTTGATCTTCTCCTTGTGAAGGCCCCATCCAGGTAGGCTTGGATAACGGGCGAGGAGTTGAGGTGAGTCAGGGAGGAGAAGGAGGGATGGTCCCCTCAAGTTCCAGCGCTGCCACGTCACCTTGTCTGCTCTTTACCCAGGCAGACCCTGCGACGCCGGCGTTGGCCTCTGAGCGCAGCTGAAGCACGGGGCCGAGGTCACAGGCAAGCTTAGGAGACAGTGAGTAGCAGAATTGCTGGTTTCTGGCTGATGTGCTGCTAAGATTATGCTTTGATGTTTGGTTTTCTTTATTGTAGCTGTGTAGGAGACAACAGCCCAGCAGCAGCAGGAATTTCCCTGAGGGAGAGGCGGCCTTCTTTGGCACCCAGCGTGGATTCACCTCCCTAGACGTCCGAGAGATAAGTGGAGGGCTCGGAGCCAGGGAGGGCTTGAAAGCGGGGTGTGGGATCAGGGGCCACTGGGAGGGATTTTTTGAGTCATTTTTGGTGACAGGGATGTCCAAGATGTGACCCCTTAGGCTACATCAAGGGAAGGTCTCATTCTGGATCACAGTGCCGAGGTGTGCAGGGCAGAGCAGTCCTGGTGTGTGTTGTGTCACTTGTCTGTTGTGCTCTCTGTCCTTTGGGTGTCTTGTGTGTGCTGTCTTTTTACTTAGCCCTTTGAGGGGCCTATCAAAACCCCTGGCATCAGTCTTAGCATTTCTGATCTCTGTGCTCCTCAGCCAGGTGCCTTTGTCTCAGCTGCTCGGACACTCATCAGAATCCATCTCTCTTCACAAGCATCCGGTCCGATGCCTTTTCAGGTCTTGTTCTGAGCTGTACTGACAGCCGTGCACCGCCCTGATCCATTCCGGCGGGTTAGGTCTTGTGAGAATGCAAAGACAGGTGGAGGATTCTGACCGTAGGATTCTCGGGCATCCATCTCTGCATTTCTTGGGATAAGTCATCCCGATGGCATCTTGTTCCTGCAGGGTTCTCTGAGCCTGGCCAGCTCACCTTCCATCTTACCTAGGTCATCTCATTCCGAGTTCTCTGGACCCTCAGGGTCATTCTTCTTGCCCAGAGTTTTCTGTCCCTGTTGTGTCCCCTCGTTTGTCCTGTGCTGTGTCACGGGTGTTGGTGTGTGTTTGGCCGGGAGCTGCTCTGCCTTGCTGCTCAGTCTGGGTGTAGGGGTACGAGGGTAATAGTGCCGGGGGCTTGAAATTTGTGATGTGGGGTGTGGTTAGACTGTAGAGGGTATTCCTAGATTGCCACAAGATGTGTGGAGCTGTCAAGGTATCCTGCAGCACTCTGACTTTTGTCCCAACTTTCTTTCAGATGCAGAGGGATGAAATCCGTGGCAGAGCCCCCCATCCTGGGTGAGGGGCTCCCCTGAGAAGATCGATCGCTATTCAAGGTGAGAGTCACATATTTCACATTTTTTGGCACTCCAGTGCAGGCCACCTGCATTTACAGCTTGAAACAAGTGAGTCCCTTGGTAACCCCCCTGGGCAGCAGCTGGAGCCTGCTCCGGGCTGGGCTGCGGGAGCAAACACTTGTGGCTGACACAGCTCCACACTGAGGGTACTTGGGAAAACACCTGCCTTGTCCTGGATATTTTTTTTTTTGAGCTTTTTACACGGTTTTAATCATCACCTTGGTAAAAATAAATGGTAAGGACTGAAAACATGAGAGGCTGGCAGGTTATGCTCATGAATGAGAACTTTTTTTTTAAATAACTGTGCGGCCTATATCTTAATTTTGAGACTCTCTTTTTTGGCTGACTTTACTGTAAAAAATCTAATTTTAATTTAGCTGCCTCAATAATGTTTTTATTGTACAAATATGTTCTAGCGGCAGGAGCTTAAAGTAGTAACACCAACATGCCACCTCTGGAATAAATCCCTGCGTCTCCTCAGACCTACTGGTTTGCAGTAGAGTTTGTACACCTTTCGCTGCAGCTGTGGTTCTTAATAACTGGAAGTCCATGGATTGCTGGGCGATTCCCATAAGTTCTCCTATTTTGTAGGAGCTGCACGGTGAGGTCAGCATTCTGAGGGAGGCCCTGGCACAGCTGCCAAGGGCAAGGAACGTGGAGCATCCCGGGGCTTCTCCCACCCGAGTTTCTCCCGGAGCGTGCTGCGTGTCGTGCCGGATGTTTAACCCGGGTTTGGGGTGTTCTCCTGCAGTCCCAGCTCTAACTGCTGCCCCCGAGCCCCGGCCTTGCTCTGTCCCAGCACTGAACCTGGCAGGTGGGTGTGCTTTTCCAGCCCTTGAATCCCACGGGCAATCCCAGATTCCCGGAGCTCCCCGAGGCACAGCCTGGCCTCCCTCGCTGGGAGCTGCATTTCAGTCTGCCTGGACCAAGGCCATCCTGTTTGAGACTTTATTCCTGTTGCTTTTCCTCTTGCAGGTAGCTGGCGAAAAGGAGAGAGCCAGTAGGAAGTGAAGCCACTGGAAGGCCTTATCCCAGTCCAAGGTTCCCACTTTTCTTTCTGACTCCTGGATAATTGCCTGGCCATAACTGGACAGAGACTGTCAGTTTGATTTCCTGCCTTTTCCAATAAATCCTTGCTTTCAGCTGGAGTGTATTCCTGGTGTCATCCCCCTCCTCGTCCGTGGATGTGTAAATAAAATTCCTGACTTGCCGAGTCCAATTTTGTTATTGCAGGAAGTGTGGTGCTTTTGTTCCACTGAAACTTCCCAACTCTGCTGAGAGTTTCCGATGTCAAATACAAGTAAGATTCGAGTTTCTTTGCATTGTTACTCCCACAAAACACAGATCATTCTTGGATAGGAGTAGCTGGACCTGTTGAATTTCCACTTCCCTTTAAACTTAGAGCAGAGGAAGCAGATTTAAATTTGTTGTTCCATGAACTTCCACCAACTTGATGACTGTTCCAAAAGTTTGCAGTGTTAGAAATGCCTAAGCTTGTTTTCCAGGCAAGCTGGGATTTAGATGTTATTTCTTCCTTTTATTTGATGTTTTTTCTCTCTCTGATTCTAGTAAGAGAATATATTTTTTTTTCCAGTTTTCCATCCTAATTGGAGTTTTTGTACCTTGTAGGGCACATTTCCAAGGAAATTTACCAAATTCATGTTGGTAAAGCAGGAGCTATTCAGCACCATGCTGCCACTTTTTTCCTTTCAACCCCTTAACAGGTCTCATTCTACCCATACACAGTATTACCAGCAATAACTTGGTGTCGAGTTGTATTTCAGAGGTAGCAATAAAACAAAGTTGACATTTTATTTTGTGCCTCTCTGAACCTCTTTGTTTATTAACAAAGAACTCCAAAACAAAGCAAACAGAAAAACAAAAACCAAAACAAAAGCCCCTACAAACACTGCCCCCCAAGAAAAAACAATGACAGAGAAAACATACCAACATTATTAAAGAAAAATTAAATCTTTACCCCTTAGAAAACGAGGCTAATTTAATTTTAATTCATTGTGGTTCTGATGTGTTAGGTAAATGAATTCATATAGTTTAAAAAATAAACAAGTCAACACAAATTAAATAAATACAAAAATAGAAAAATATAAGTAACAAAAATAGAAATATAAAATACAGTTTTAAGGGGTGAGAAAATCTCTAGAAAAGCTAAAGCTTTTACAGTATCCCCTAAATAGGTGGTACTCTCTTAACTGCTGCAGAGCGTTGAAACAAGCCTAGAGAAGCTTCAGTGTGCACCAAAAGCAGCTGCTGCTATAGGAAACCGGTGTTGTTTTAAGACCTCCCCCTCCCAAGTTCCTTGCACTTTGTGTTCACAGAGAAGTCACACGAGTCCTGATATATTTTTCCTTTCTTCAAGGATGATGACAACAAGAAAAGTCAACTCTTTAATTTTTGCTTATCCCTAGCAAGCAAAGCCCGGTGCCCCAGTGTGTCGGTGCAAACAGTGAAATGTCTGCAGCAAGTTCCCTCTGCCCCGCCCTCACCCTCGGGCTGGCAGCAGCTGCAGGCGTGAGCTGTTAGGATAACGAGGGGACAGAGCAGCCGCAGGCGTGAGCTGTAAAGGATAATGAGGGGCAGGTGGCTCCTGCCCGAGCTGCTTACGCGGGGAGCCTCAGCTCACTCTAGCGTGGAGCTGCCGGAGGGAGCAGCTTCTGCGAGGCTCTCTGGAGTGTCTTACGGGATGATGGCGAGCTCGTCTTACAGAGTTTGGGGGAACCCTCGGATATGGAGTATTGCTTCAGGAGATGCCGAGGGACAAACCTTCGTGCCGGGCAGCAGGAGCAGGTGAGCCGGTGTGGATTTGTAGGGGGGACTTTTCTCCTTTTCCCTTTCAATTTTGTCTTCCCAATCCTTCCCTGGCGTCCCTAGAAAAAAAAAAAGGGGGTTTTGAGGACAAAAGAGTTTAAATTGAGGAAAGAAACTCCTTTTATTGTCTGTGTTCAAACTGGGGGAATCCCCCTTCACCTGGGATTTTAATAAATAGTGGTACTTCTATGCGGTGCTTGTATTACTTTATTACTTATATGGTGCTTTTATTCAATATTGCATTCTTTGGTGGTACATAGTGTTTCATGTTATTTTTTGGTATTATTTATTGCCTGTAATTTGGTTTTTGAGGGAAGGTAACTGTATGGATGGGTTTGTTTGTATTTGAGGTAGAATTAATTTAAGTAGCTTTTTTTTTTTTTTTTTTTTTTTTTAAATAGGCTTCTGATACGTGCGATTGGGGTTTTGTTTTTGTTTATTGTATGTAGGGATTCAGATTACCTAGGGCCAGCCTGGCCGGTGGAGGTTTTGTTAGATGCAATTTTAATATTTTTAAAAGTTTTTTTCTGTTTAGTTGTTTTAAGGTGGTTTTCAATAATTTTTTGTGTAGTTTTATTTTGTTTGTAGATGGTGTATGCTAAGGGATACGGTCTATTTATTTCGTGGTAGGTTTCTTAGTTTACATGTCGATCAGATTGTTTTAGAACTGAGTTTTATTGTTGAAATTTTTTTTTTTGGTGAGATATTGTATTTTTAAAGGAAATGTTTTCTAAGGTTTACAATGGTGGAAGTGGCTGTAGTGTGAGGTATAGGGGAGGTTATTTATTTAGCGGTGGCTTTTATCATGGTGAGTATGTAGTGTTTGTTTTGGTGGGTTGAGGTAGTGGAATGTAGGTAATTTTTTTGTGTTTCCTAATATTTGTAATTGGACTATTGTTTATTATAGTAGAGGGGTTAATTTATTTGGCTTGTTTGATTGCAGTATATGTTTTATACTTATGGATAATTTGAAAGGTATTGTTTATAGTTACATTGATTTTTTTGGTTTTGTGTGTATTTATAAGTGGTATTTTTGTTTTGATGGTTTGAGGTTTATGGGTTTCTTGAGTTAGGAATTATTTGTTTTGGTGTTTTTAATTGAAATTTATTTGTGACTTCTTTGTTGTGTAGTTTGATTTGTTTGTTGCTGTCGAGGTTTAGGGTAAATTTGGGAGGAAACCTTTGAATGGGGTTCTTCTGGAAAGTAAACCTAAACAGTCTCATTCTTTTAAACTGCTTTTGCAAAGAACTTCTTTGGAGAAAAGTGGGAAAACCTATTTATTTAACAAACAAAGTGGTCACAAGCATAAAGAATGAATAATATGAAATAATAAAACTTTTTGTTATTTTGAAGCGAGATGGTAACTTCAGAAAGTCTTTGCTGTGGGCTGTAGCTGAGCTCTTTTGGTCTCTTATCAGCTGTTCTGGTGTTGATAAAATGCTCAGGTGCAGGCCCCGTGGGCTGCAGGTGCCAGCTCTCGGCGCTGCTCTGGGTTTTTCAGTCTGCAGCAGGTTTAAACAGTCCTAAGAAAAAGGAAAACAAATAGCGAGGGAACTTCTCTGCCCTAACTAGCTGAAACCAAGAGCAAAGCACATCTTTGTGCTGCAGTCTGTCTGTGCTTGAGCTGAATATACGAGAGAGGGTATTCAGAGGAGTGAAAGTCGTTTTCTTAAAACAAACTGCACCCATTTTCTTTCCTTGCTTAGCTCTCAAAATCAGTCTTAAAGGTCCAGAACAAGCGACTGGGGATACAAGCGGCATAAACTCACCCTAGGGCATTCTATGTCTTATCCCCATATCATAAACTTATCAAAACAAATTGAATTCTAACTCTAGGAACACATATATTCCACACACTTATGTCTTTATAGAAGCAACATACAGCTGTATACAGACAATGGTAGCGATAGTTAATAAACAGTGATGCTTACAGATGGTTCTTACTTAACAGTTAGATTTTCTGGACGTTCACATCCGTGTTGTTTCTTTTTTCTGTGCTGTTCACTATGTGCAACTCGGTTGCAGTCATTTGGCAGTCTAAGGGGAGCCAAGGTTGCAGCTACTGACAGCTTGGACCTGGGAGTAATGTGCAGCAGTGTTCAGAATTGCAAGTGGCAGAAGCCCACTCCCGGGCACAGAGCTCTGTGCAGGAACGGTGGGTCTCTTCTGTGGGAAGCTATACTCACCGACTAAGTTCCTGATGTCAGTTTGCAGAAGGTGTTTGGCAGTCTAAGGGCAGCTAGGGTTTCAGCTTCTGGCAGCTTGGTTCTGGGAGTAATGTGCACTGTTCAGAATTCTAAGTGGCAGAAGCCCACTCCGGGGCACAGTGCTCTGTGCAGGAACGGTGGGTCTTTTCTGTGGAAAGCTAAACTCACCCCTCCACGTTCCTGATGTCAGTTTGCAGGGGGTGTTTGGCAGTCTAAGGGCAGCTAGGGTTTCAGCTTCATGGCAGCTTGGTTGTGGGAGTGAGTACACTGTTCAGAATTCTAAGTGGCAGAAGCCCACTCTGGGGCACAGAGCTCTGTGCAGGAACAGTGGCTCTCTTCTGTGGGAAGCTAAACTCACCGACTAAGTTCCTAATGTCAGGTTGTAGGAGACATTGGGCACTCGCAGGACACTTAGTGTTCCAGCTTCTGGGAGCTTGGATATGGGAGAAGTGCAGCAGTGTTCAGAATTGTAAGTGGCAGAAGCCCACTCCCGGGCACAGAGCTCTGTGTAGGAACGGTGGGTCTTTTCTGTGGGAAGCTAAACTCACCCCAGCAGGTTCCTGATGTCAGGCTGTAGGAGACATTTGGCACTCCAAGGACAGTAAGGGTTCCAGCTTCTGGATGCTTGGATCTGGCAGAAGTCCTATGCTGAACTTATTTTTATCAGTTAGCAGCCCACTCCGTGGCCGATAGTTCTGTGCAGGAACGGTGGGTCTTTTCTGTGGAAAGCTAAACTCACCCCTCCAAGTTCCTGATGTCAGTTTGCAGGGGGTGTTTGGCAGTCTAAGGGCAGCTAGGGTTTCAGCTTCATGGCAGCTTGGTTGTGGGAGTGAGTACACTGTTCAGAATTCTCAGCGGCAGAAGCCCACTCCCGGGCACAGAGCTCTGTGCAGGAACAGTGCCTCTCTTCTGTGGAAAGCTAAACTCACCCCCTAAGTTCCTGATGTCAGGTTGTAGGAGACATTGGGACTCCAAGGACAGTTAGGGTTCCAGCTTCTGACAGCTTGGTTGTGGGAGTAATGTGCACTGTTCAGAATTCTAAGTGGCAGAAGCCCACTCCGGGGCACAGAGCTCGGTGCAGGAACTGTGGGTCTTTTCTGTGGGAAACTAAACTCACCCCAGCAGGTTCCTGATGTCAGGCTGTAGGAGACATTTGGCACTCCAAGGCCAGTAAGGGTTCCAGCTTCTGGATGCTTGGATCTGGCAGAAGTCCTGTGCTGAACTTATTTTTATCAGTTCGCAGCCAACTCTGTGGCCGAGAGTTCTGTGCAGGAACGGTGGGTCTTTTCTGTGGAAAGCTAAACTCACCCCTCCAAGTTCCTGATGTCAGTTTGCAGGGGGTGTTTGGCAGTCTAAGGGCAGCTAGGGTTTCAGCTTCATGGCAGCTTGGTTGTGGGAGTAAGTACACTGTTCAGAATTCTAAGTGGCAGAAGCCCACTCCTGGACACAGAGCTCTGTGCAGGAACGGTGGGTCTTTTCTGTGGGAAGCTATACTCACCGACTAAGTTCCTAATGTCAGGTTGTAGGAGACATTGGGCACTCGCAGCACACTTAGCGTTCCAGCTTCTGGGAGCTTGGATATGGGAGAAGTGCAGCAGTGTTCAGAATTGTAAGTGGCAGAAGCCCACTCCCGGGCACAGAGCTCTGTGCAGGAACAGTGGCTCTCTTCTGTGGGAAGCTAAACTCACCCCCTAAGTTCCTAATGTCAGGTTGTAGGAGACATTGGGCACTCCAAGGACAGTTAGGGTTCCAGCTTCTGACAGCTTGGTTCTGGGAGTTATGTGCACTGTTCAGAATTCTAAGTGGCAGAAGCCCACTCCCGGGCACAGAGCTCTGTGCAGGAACATTGGCTCTCTTCTGTGGGAAGCTATACTCACCGACTAAGTTCCTAATGTCAGGCTGTAGGAGACATTGGGCACTCCAAGGGCAGTAAGGGTTCCAGCTTCTGGATGCTTGGATCTGGCAGAAGTCCTGTGCTGAACTTATTTTTATCAGTTAGCAGCCCACTCCGTGGCCGAGAGTTCTGTGTAGGAACGGTGGGTCTTTTCTGTGGGAAGCTATACTCACCGACTAAGTTCCTAATGTCAGGTTGTAGGAGACATTGGGCACTCGCAGGACACTTAGCGTTCCAGCTTCTGGGAGCTTGGATATGGGAGAAGTGCAGCAGTGTTCAGAATTCTAAGTGGCAGAAGCCCACTCCGGGGCACAGAGCTCTGTGCAGGAACTGTGGGTCTTTTCTGTGGGAAACTAAACTCCCCCCAGCAGTTTCCTGATGTCAGGCTGTAGGAGACATTTGGCGCTCCAAGGCCAGTAAGGGTTCCAGCTTCTGGATGCTTGGATCTGGCAGAAGTCCTGTGCTGAACTTATTTTTATCAGTTAGCAGCCCACTCCGTGGCCGAGAGTTCTGTGCAGGAACGGTGGGTCTTTTCTGTGGAAAGCTAAACTCACCCCTCCACGTTCCTGATGTCAGTTTGCAGGGGGTGTTTGGCAGTCTAAGGGCAGCTAGGGTTTCAGCTTCATGGCAGCTTGGTTGTGGGAGTAAGTACACTGTTCAGAGTTCTAAGTGGCAGAAGCCCACTCCCGGGCACAGAGCTCTGTGCAGGAACTGTGGGTCTTTTCTGTGGGAAACTAAACTCACCCCAGCAGGTTCCTGATGTCAGGCTGTAGGAGACATTTGGCACTCCAAGGCCAGTAAGGGTTCCAACTTCTGGGAGATTGGTTATGGGAGAAGCGCAGCAGTGTTCTGAATTGCAAGTGGCAGAAGCCCACTCCCGGGCACAGAGCTCTGTGCAGGAACGGTGGATCTCTTCTGTGGGAAGTTAAACTCACCCCTCCAAGTTCCTGATGTCAGTTTGCAGGGGGTGTTTGGCAGTCTAAGGGCAGCTAGGGTTTCAGCTTCATGGCAGCTTGGTTGTGGGAGTAAGTACACTGTTCAGAATTCTAAGTGGCAGAAGCCCACTCCCGGGTACAGAGCTCTGTGCAGGAACTGTGGCTCTCTTCTGTGGGAAGCTATGCTCACCGACTAAGTTCCTAATGTCAGGTTGTAGGAGACATTGGGCACTCGCAGGACAGTTAGGGTTCGAGCTTTTGGATGCTTGGATCTGGCAGAAGTCCTGTGCAGAACTTATTTTTTTCAGTTCCCAGCCCACTCCGTGGCCGAGAGTTCTGTGCAGGAACGGTGGGTCTTTTCTGTGGAAAGCTAAACTCACCCCTCCAAGTTCCTGATGTCAGTTTGCAGGGGGTGTTTGGCAGTCTAAGGGCAGCTAGGGTTTCAGCTTCATGGCAGCTTGGTTGTGGGAGTAAGTACACTGTTCAGAATTCTAAGTGGCAGAAGCCCACTCCGGGACACAGAGCTCTGTGCAGGAGCTGTGGGTCTCTTCTGTGGGAAGCTAAACTCACCCCCTGAAGTTCCTAATGTCAGGTTGTAGGAGACATTGGGCACTCGCAGGACAGCAAGGGTTCCAGCTTCTGGGAGCTTGGCTATGGGAGAAGTGCAGCAGTGTTCAGAATTCTAAGTGGCAGAAGCCCACTCCCGGGCACAGAGCTCTGTGCAGGAACTGTGGGTCTTTTCTGTGGGAAACTAAACTCACCCCAGCAGGTTCCTGATGTCAGGCTGTAGGAGACATTTGGCGCTCCAAGGCCAGTTAGGGTTCCAGCTTCTGGATGCTTGGATCTGGCAGAAGTCCTGTGCTGAACTTATTTTTATCAGTTAGCAGCGCACTCCGTGGCCGAGAGTTCTGTGCAGGAACGGTGGGTCTTTTCTGTGGAAAGCTAAACTCACCCCTCCACGTTCCTGATGTCAGTTTGCAGGGGGTGTTTGGCAGTCTAAGGGCAGCTAGGGTTTCAGCTTCATGGCAGCTTGGTTGTGGGAGTAAGTACACTGTTCAGAATTCTAAGTGGCAGAAGCCCACTCCTGGACACAGAGCTCTGTGCAGGAACGGTGGGTCTTTTCTGTGGGAAGCTATACTCACCGACTAAGTTCCTAATGTCAGGTTGTAGGAGACATTGGGCACTCCAAGGACAGCTAGGGTTCTAGCTTCTGAGAGCTTCGTTGTGGGAGTAATGTGCACTGTTCAGAATTCTAAGTGGCAGAAGCCCACTCCTGGACACAGAGCTCTGTGTAGGAACGGTGGGTCTTTTCTGTGGGAAGCTATACTCACCTACTAAGTTCCTAATGTCAGGTTGTAGGAGACATTGGGCACTCGCAGGACACTTAGCGTTCCAGCTTCTGGGAGCTTGGCTATGGGAGAAGTGCAGCAGTGTTCAGAATTCTAAGTGGCAGAAGCCCACTCCGGGGCACAGAGCTCTGTGCAGGAACTGTGGGTCTTTTCTGTGGGAAACTAAACTCCCCCCAGCAGGTTCCTGATGTCAGGCTGTAGGAGACATTTGGCGCTCCAAGGCCAGTAAGGGTTCCAGCTTCTGGATGCTTGGATCTGGCAGAAGTCCTGTGCTGAACTTATTTTTATCAGTTAGCAGCCCACTCCGTGGCCGAGAGTTCTGTGCAGGAACGGTGGGTCTTTTCTGTGGAAAGCTAAACTCACCCCTCCACGTTCCTGATGTCAGTTTGCAGGGGGTGTTTGGCAGTCTAAGGGCAGCTAGGGTTTCAGCTTCATGGCAGCTTGGTTGTGGGAGTAAGTACACTGTTCAGAGTTCTAAGTGGCAGAAGCCCACTCTGGGGCACAGAGCTCTGTGCAGGAACTTTGGGTCTTTTCTGTGGGAAACTAAACTCACCCCAGCAGGTTCCTGATGTCAGGCTGTAGGAGACATTTGGCACTCCAAGGCCAGTAAGGGTTCCAACTTCTGGGAGATTGGTTATGGGAGAAGCGCAGCAGTGTTCTGAATTGCAAGTGGCAGAAGCCCACTCCCGGGCACAGAGCTCTGTGCAGGAACGGTGGATCTCTTCTGTGGGAAGTTAAACTCACCCCTCCAAGTTCCTGATGTCAGTTTGCAGGGGGTGTTTGGCAGTCTAAGGGCAGCTAGGGTTTCAGCTTCATGGCAGCTTGGTTGTGGCAGTAAGTACACTGTTCAGAATTCTAAGTGGCAGAAGCCCACTCCCGGGTCCAGAGCTCTGTGCAGGAACAGTGGCTCTCTTCTGTGGGAAGCTATACTCACCGACTAAGTTCCTAATGTCAGGCTGTAGGAGACATTGGGCACTCCAAGGACAGTTAGGGTTCCAGCTTTTGGATGCTTGGATCTGGCAGATGTCCTGTGCTGAACTTATTTTTTTCAGTTCGCAGCCCACTGCGTGGCCGGTAGTTCTGTGCAGGAACGGTGGGTCTTTTCTGTGGAAAGCTAAACTCACCCCTCCAAGTTCCTGATGTCAGTTTGCAGGGGGTGTTTGGCAGTCTAAGGGCAGCTAGGGTTTCAGCTTCATGGCAGCGTGGTTGTGGGAGTAAGTACACTGTTCAGAATTCTAAGTGGCAGAAGCCCACTCCCGGGCACAGAGCTCTGTGCAGGAACAGTGGCTCTCTTCTGTGGGAAGCTATACTCACCGACTAAGTTCGTGATGTCAGGCTGTAGGAGACATTTGGCGCTCCAAGGCCAGTTAGGGTTCCAGCTTCTGGATGCTTGGATCTGGCAGAAGTCCTGTGCTGAACTTATTTTTATCAGTTAGCAGCGCACTCCGTGGCCGAGAGTTCTGTGCAGGAACGGTGGGTCTTTCTGTGGAAAGCTAAACTCACCCCTCCAAGTTCCTGATGTCAGTTTGCAGGGGGTGTTTGGCAGTCTAAGGGCAGCTAGGGTTTCAGCTTCATGGCAGCTTGGTTGTGGGAGTGAGTACACTGTTCAGAATTCTAAGTGGCAGAAGCCCACTCCCGGGTACAGAGCTCTGTGCAGGAGCTGTGGGTCTCTTCTGTGGGAAGCTATACTCACCGACTAAGTTCCTAATGTCAGGTTGTAGGAGACATTGGGCACTCGCAGGACAGTTAGGGTTCCAGCTTCTGGGAGCTTGGCTATGGGAGAAGTGCAGCAGTGTTCAGAATTCTAAGTGGCAGAAGCCCACTTCCGGGCACAGAACTCTGTGCAGGAACAGTGGCTCTCTTCTGTGGGAAGCTATACTCACCCCCTAAGGTCCTAATGGCAGGTTTTAGGAGACATTTGGCACTCCAAGGACAGTTAGCGTTCCAACTTCTTACAGCTTGGTTCTGGGAGTAATGTGCACTGTTCAGAATTCTAAGTGGCAGAAGCCCACTCCCGGGCACAGAGCTCTGTGCAGGAACTGTGGGTCTTTTCTGTGGGAAACAAAACTCACCCCAGCAGGTTCCTGATGTCAGGCTGTAGGAGACATTTGGCGCTCCAAGGCCAGTAAGGGTTCCAGCTTCTGGATGCTTGGATCTGGCAGAAGTCCTGTGCTGAACTTATTTTTATCAGTTAGCAGCCCACTCCGTGGCCGAGAGTTCTGTGCAGGAACGGTGGGTCTTTTCTGTGGAAAGCTATACTCACCGACTAAGTTCCTAATGTCAGGTTGTAGGAGACATTGGGCACTCGCAGGACAGTTTGGGTTCCAGCTTCTGGGAGCTTGGCTATGGGAGAAGTGCAGCAGTGTTCAGAATTCTAAGTGGCAGAAGCCCACTCCCGGGCACAGAGCTCTGTGCAGGAACAGTGGCTCTCTTCTGTGGGAAGCTATACTCACCGACTAAGTTCCTAATGTCAGGTTGTAGGAGACATTGGGCACTCCAAGGACAGTTAGGGTTCCAGCTTCTGACAGCTTGGTTCTGGGAGTAATGTGCACTGTTCAGAATTCTAAGTGGCAGAAGCCCACTCTGGGGCACAGGGCTCTGTGCAGGAACTGTGGGTCTTTTCTGTGGGAAACTAAACTCACCCCAGCAGGTTCCTGATGTCAGGCTGTAGGAGCCATTTGGCACTCCAAGGCCAGTAAGGGTTCCAGCTTCTGGGAGATTGGTTATGGGAGAAGCGCAGCAGTGTTCTGAATTGCAAGTGGCAGAAGCCCACTCCCGGGCACAGAGCTCTGTGCAGGAACGGTGGATCTCTTCTGTGGGAAGTTAAAGTCACTCCTCCAAGTTCCTGATGTCGGTTTGCAGGAGGTGTTTGGCAGTCTAAGGGCAGCTAGAGTTTCAGCTTCATGGCAGCTTGGTTGTGGCAGTAAGTACACTGTTCAGAATTCTAAGTGGCAGAAGCCCAGTCCCGGGCACAGAGCTCTGTGCAGGAACAGTGGCTCTCTTCTGTGGGAAGCTAAACTCACCCCCCGAAGGTCCTAATGTCAGGTTGTAGGAGACATTGGGCACTCCAAGGACAGTTAGGGTTCCAGCTTCTGACAGCTTGGTTGTGGGAGTAAGTACACTGTTCAGAATTCTAAGTGGCAGAAGCCCACTCCAGGGCACAGAGCTCTGTGCAGGAACTGTGGGTCTTTTCTGTGGGAAACTAAACTCACCCCAGCAGGTTCCTGATGTCAGGCTGTAGGAGACATTTGGCGCTCCAAGGCCAGTAAGGGTTCCAGCTTCTGGATGCTTGGATCTGGCAGAAGTCCTGTGCTGAACTTATTTTTATCAGGTAGCAGCCCACTCCGTGGCCGAGAGTTCTGTGCAGGAACATTGGCTCTCTTCTGTGGGAAGCTAAACTCACCCCTCCAAGTTCCTGATGTCAGTTTGCAGGGGGTGTTTGGCAGTCTAAGGGCAGCTAGGGTTTCAGCTTCCTGGCAGCTTGGTTGTGGGAGTGAGTACACTGTTCAGAATTCTAAGTGGCAGAAGCCCACTCCCGGGTACAGAGCTCTGTGCAGGAACGGTGGGTCTTTTCTGTGGGAAGCTATACTCACCGACTAAGTTCCTAATGTCAGGTTGTAGGAGACATTGGGCACTCCAAGGACAGTTAGGGTTCCAGCTTCTGACAGCTTGGTTCTGGGAGTAATGTGCACTGTTCAGAATTCTAAGTGGCAGAAGCCCACTCCCGAACACAGAGCTCTGTGCAGAAACGGTGGGTCTTTTCTGTGGGAACCTAAACTAACCCCAGCAGGCTCCTGATGTCAGTTTATGGGATGGATTTGGCACTCCAAGGACAGTTAGGGTTCCAGGATCTGGGAGCTTGGATCTGGCAGATGTCCTGTGCTGAACTTAATTTTATCAGGTAGCAGCCCACTCCAGGGCAGAGAGCTCTGTGTAGGAACAATGGGTCTCTTCTGTGGGAAGCTAAACTCACCCCCTAAGTTCCTAATGTCAGGTCGTAGGAGACATTTGGCACTCCAAGGACAGTTAGGGTTCCAGCCTCTGGGAGCTTGGATATGGGAGAAGTGCAGCAGTGTTCCGAATTGAAAGTGGCAGAAGCCCACTCCGGGGCACAGAGCTCTGTGCAGGAACGGTGGCCGCTTTTCTGGGGAAAGTAAATATACCTCTCTGGTTCAGATTGTCAGTTTTAAGGAGCCATTTGGCAGTCCAAGGGGAGCCAGGCTTCCAGCTTCTGGGAGCTTGGTTCTGGGAGTAATGTGCACTGTTCAGAATTCTAAGTGGCAGAAGCCCACTCCCGAACACAGAGCTCTGTGCAGGAACAGTGGGTCTTTTCTGTGGGAAACTTAACTCCCCCCATAAGTCTCCTGATGTCAGTTTATGGGATGGATTTGGCACTCCAAGGACAGTTAGGGTTCCAGCTTCTGGGAGCTTGGATCTGGCAGATGTCCTGTGCTGAACCTAATTTTATCAGGTAGCAGCCCACTCTGGGGCAGAGAGCTCTGTGCAGGAACAGTGGCTCTCTTCTGTGGGAAGCTAAACTCACCCCCCGAAGTTCCTAATGTCAGGTTGTAGGAGACATTGGGCACTCCAAGGACAGTTAGGGTTCCAGCTTCTGACCGCTTGGTTGTGGGAGTAATGTGCACTGTTCAGAATTCTAAGTGGCAGAAGCCCACTTTGGGACACAGAGCTCTGTGCAGGAACTGTGGGTCTTTTCTGTGGGAAACTAAACTCACCCCAGCAGGTTCCTGATGTCAGGCTGTAGGAGACATTTGGCACTCCAAGGACAGTAAGGGTTCCAGCTTTTGGATGCTTGGATCTGGCAGAAGTCCTGTGCTGAACTTATTTTTAGCAGTTCGCAGCCCACTCCGTGGCCGAGAGTTCTATGCAGGAACGGTGGGTCTTTTCTGTGGAAAGCTAAACTCACCCCTCCACGTTCCTGATGTCAGTTTGCAGGGGGTGTTTGGCAGTCTAAGGGCAGCTGGGGTTTCAGCTTCATGGCAGCTTGGTTGTGGGAGTAAGTACACTGTTCAGAATTCTAAGTGGCAGAAGCCCACTCCTGGACACAGAGCTCTGTGCAGGAACTGTGGCTCTCTTCTGTGGGAAGCTATTCTCACCGACTAAGTTCCTAATGTCAGGTTGTAGGAGACATTGGGCACTCGCAGGACACTTAGCGTTCCAGCTTCTGGGAGCTTGGATATGGGAGAAGTGCAGCAGTGTTCAGAATTGTAAGTGGCAGAAGCCCACTCCCGGGCACAGAGCTCTGTGCAGGAACAGTGGCTCTCTTCTGTGGGAAGCTATACTCACCCCCTAAGTTCCTAATGGCAGGTTGTAGGAGACATTGGGCACTCCAGGGACAGTTAGGGTTCCAGCTTCTGACAGCTTGGTTCTGGGAGTAATGTGCACTGTTCAGAATTCTAAGTGGCAGAAGCCCACTCCCGGGCACAGAGCTCTGTGCAGGAACGGTGGGTCTTTTCTGTGGGAAACTAAACTCACCCCTCCAAGTTCCTGATGTCAGTTTGCATGGGGTGCTTGGCAGTCTAAGGGCAGCTAGGGTTTCAGCTTCATGGCAGCTTGGTTGTGGGTGTAAGTACACTGTTCAGAATTCTAAGTGGCAGAAGCCCACTCCCGGGTACAGAGCTCTGTGCAGGAACAGTGGCTCTCTTCTGTGGGAAGCTAAACTCACCCCCCTAAGTTCCTAATGTCAGGTCGTAGGAGACATTGGGCACTCGCAGGACAGTTAGGGTTCCAGCTTCTGGGAGCTTGGCTATGGGAGAAGTGCAGCAGTGTTCAGAATTCTAAGTGGCAGAAGCCCACTCCGGGGCACAGAGCTCTGTGCAGGAACAGCGGCTCTCTTCTGTGGGAAGCTATACTCACCGACTAAGTTCCTGATGTCAGGTTGTAGGAGACATTGGGCACTCCAAGGACAGTTAGGGTTCCAGCTTCTGACAGCTTGGTTGTGGGAGTAATGTGCACTGTTCAGAATTCTAAGTGGCAGAAGCCCACTTTGGGACACAGAGCTCTGTGCAGGAACTGTGGGTCTTTTGTGTGGGAAACTAAACTCCCCCCAGCAGGTTCCTGATGTCAGGCTGTAGGAGACATTTGGCGCTCCAAGGCTAGTAAGGGTTCCAGCTTCTGGATGCTTGGATCTGGCAGAAGTCCTGTGCTGAACTTATTTTTATCAGTTAGCAGCCCACTCCGTGGCTGAGAGTTCTATGCAGGAACGGTGGGTCTTTTCTGTGGGAAGCTATACTCACCGACTAAGTTCCTAATGTCAGGTTGTAGGAGACATTTGGCGCTCCAAGGCCAGTTAGGGTTCCAGCTTCTGGATGATTGGATCTGGCAGAAGTCCTGTGCTGAACTTATTATTATCAGTTAGCAGCCCACTCCGTTGCCGAGAGTTCTGTGCAGGAACTGTGGGTCTCTTCTGTGGGAAGCTAAACTCACCCCCTGATGTTCCTAATGTCAGGTTGTAGGAGACATTGGGCACTCGCAGGACAGTTAGGGTTCCAGCTTCTGGGAGCTTGGCTATGGGGGAAGTGCAGCAGTGTTCAGAATTCTAAGTGGCAGAAGCCCACTTCCGGGCAAAGAACTCTGTGCAGGAACAGTGGTTCTCTTCTGTGGGAAGCTATACTCACCCCCTAAGTTCCTAATGGCAGGTTTTAGGAGACATTGGGCACTCCAAGGACAGTTAGGGTTCCAGCTTCTGACAGCTTGGTTCTGGGAGTAATGTGCACTGTTCAGAATTCTAAGTGGCAGAAGCCCACTCCCGGGCACAGAGCTCTGTGCAGGAACTGTGGGTCTCTTCTGTGGGAAACTAAACTCCCCCCAGCAGGTTCTTGATGTCAGGTTGTAGGAGACATTTGGCGCTCCAAGGCCAGTAAGGGTTCCAGCTTCTGGATGCTTGGATCTAGGAGAAGTCCTGTGCTGAACTTATTTTTATCAGTTAGCAGCGCACTCCGTGGCCGAGAGTTCTGTGCAGGAACGGTGGGTCTTTTCTGTGGAAAGCTAAACTCACCCCTCCAAGTTCCTGATGTCAGTTTGAAGGGGGTGTTTGGCAGTCTAAGGGCAGCTAGGGTTTCAGCTTCATGGCAGCTTGGTTGTGGGAGTAAGTACACTGTTCAGAATTCTAAGTGGCAGAAGCCCACTCCCGGGCACAGAGCTCTGTGCAGGAGCTGTGGGTCTCTTCTGTGGGAAGCTAAACTCACCCCCTGAAGTTCCTAATGTCAGGTTGTAGGAGACATTGGGCACTCGCAGGACAGTTAGGGTTCCAGCTTCTGGGAGCTTGGCTATGGGAGAAGTGCAGCAGTGTTCAGAATTCTAAGTGGCAGAAGCCCACTTCCGGGCACAGAACTCTGTGCAGGAAAAGTGGCTCTCTTCTGTGGGAAGCTATACTCACCGACTAAGTTCCTAATGTCAGGTTTTAGGAGACATTGGGCACTCCAAGGACAGTTAGGGTTCCAGCTCCTGGATGCTTGGATTTGGCAGAAGTCCTGTGCTGAACTTATTTTTATCAGTTAGCAGCCCACTCCGTGGCCGAGAGTTCTGTGCAGGAACGGTGGGTCTTTTCTGTGGGAAGCTATACTTACCGACTAAGTTCCTAATGTCAGGTTGTAGGAGACATTGGGCACTCCAAGGACAGTTAGGGTTCCAGCTTCTGGGAGCTTGGTTCTGGGAGTAATGTGCACTGTTCAGAATTTTAAGTGGCAGAAGCCCACTCCCGGGCACAGAGCTCTGTGCAGGAACTGTGGGTCTTTTCTGTGGGAAACAAAACTCACCCCAGCAGGTTCCTGATGTCAGGCTGTAGGAGACATTTGGCACTCCAAGGCCAGTAAGGGTTCCAGCTTCTGGATGCTTGGATCTGGCAGAAGTCCTGTGCTGAACTTATTTTTATCAGTTAGCAGCGCACTCCGTGGCCGAGAGTTCTGTGCAGGAACGGTGGGTGTTTTCTGTGGAAAGCCAAACTCACCCCTCCAAGTTCCTGATGTCAGTTTGCAGGGGGTGTTTGGCAGTCTAAGGGCAGCTAGGGTTTCAGCTTCATGGCAGCTTGGTTGTGGGAGTAAGTACACTGTTCAGAATTCTAAGTGGCAGAAGCCCACTCCGGGGCACAGAGCTCTGTGCAGGAACGGTGGCTCTCTTCTGTGGGAAGCTATACTCACCCCCCGAAGTTCCTAATGTCAGGTTGTAGGAGACATTGGGCACTCCAAGGACAGTTAGGTTTCCAGCTTCTTGGAGCTTGGCTATGGGAGAAGTGCAGCAGTGTTCAGAATTCTAAGTGGCAGAAGCCCACTCCGGGGCACAGAGCTCTGTGCAGGAACAGTGGCTCTCTTCTGTGGGAAGCTATACTCACCGACTAAGTTCGTGATGTCAGGCTGTAGGAGACATTGGGCACTCCAAGGACAGTTAGGGTTCCAGCTTCTGACCGCTTGGTTGTGGGAGTAATGTGCACTGTTCAGAATTCTAAGTGGCAGAAGCCCACTCCCGGGCACAGAGCTCTGTGCAGGAACAGCGGCTCTCTTCTGTGGGAAGCTATACTCACCGACTAAGTTCCTAATGTCAGGTTGTAGGAGACATTGGGCACGCCAAGGACAGTTAGGGTTCCCGCTTCTGGGAGCTTGGATATGGGAGAAGTGCAGCAGTGTTCAGAATTCTAAGTGGCAGAAGCCCACTCCCGGGCACAGAGCTCTGTGCAGGAACAGTGCCTCTCTTCTGTGGGAAGCTAAACTCACCCCCTAAGTTCCTGATGTCAGGTTGTAGGAGACATTGGGCACTCCAGGGACAGTTAGGGTTCCAGCTTCTGGATGCTTGGATCTGGCAGAAGTCCTGTGCTGAACTTATTTTTATCAGTTCGCAGCCCACTCTGTGGCCGAGAGTTCTGTGCAGGAACGGTGGGTCTTTTCTGTGGAAAGCTAAACTCACCCCTCCACGTTCCTGATGTCAGTTTGCAGGGGGTGTTTGGCAGTCTAAGGGCAGCTAGGGTTTCAGCTTCATGGCAGCTTGGTTGTGGGAGTAAGTACACTGTTCAGAATTCTAAGTGGCAGAAGCCCACTCCTGGACACAGAGCTCTGTGCAGGAACTGTGGCTCTCTTCTGTGGGAAGCTATTCTCACCGACTAAGTTCCTAATGTCAGGTTGTAGGAGACATTGGGCACTCGCAGGACACTTAGCGTTCCAGCTTCTGGGAGCTTGGATATGGGAGAAGTGCAGCAGTGTTCAGAATTCTAAGTGGCAGAAGCCCACTCCCGGGCACAGAGCTCTGTGCAGGAACGGTGGCTCTCTTCTGTGGGAAGCTATACTCACCCCCTAAGTTCCTAGTGTCAGGTTGTAGGAGACATTGGGCACTCCAGGGACAGTTAGGGTTCCAGCTTCTGACAGCTTGGTTCTGGGAGTAATGTGCACTGTTCAGAATTCTAAGTGGCAGAAGCCCACTCCCGGGCACAGAGCTCTGTGCAGGAACGGTGGGTCTTTTCTGTGGGAAACTAAACTCACCCCTCCAAGTTCCTGATGTCAGTTTGCATGGGGTGCTTGGCAGTCTAAGGGCAGCTAGGGTTTCAGCTTCATGGCAGCTTGGTTGTGGGTGTAAGTACACTGTTCAGAATTCTAAGTGGCAGAAGCCCACTCCTGGGCACAGAGGTCTGTGCAGGAACATTGGCTCTCTTCTGTGGGAAGCTATACTCACCGACTAAGTTCCTAATGTCAGGCTGTAGGAGACATTGGGCACTCCAAGGACAGTTAGGGTTCCAGCTTCATGGCAGCTTGGTTCTGGGAGTAATGTGCACTGTTCAGAATTCTAAGTGGCAGAAGCCCACTCCGGGACACAGAGCTCTGTGCAGGAACTGTGGGTCTTTTCTGTGGGAAACTAAACTCACCCCAGCAGGTTCCTGATGTCAGGCTGTAGGAGACATTTGGCGCTCCAAGGACAGTAAGGGTTCCAGCTTCTGGATGCTTGGATCTGGCAGAAGTCCTGTGCTGAACTTATTTTTATCAGTTCGCAGCCCACTCCGTGGCCGAGAGTTCTATGCAGGAACGGTGGGTCTTTTCTGTGGAAAGCTAAACTCACCCCTCCACGTTCCTGATGTCAGTTTGCAGGGGGTGTTTGGCAGTCTAAGGGCAGCTAGGGTTTCAGCTTCATGGCAGCTTGGTTGTGGGAGTAAGTACACTGTTCAGAATTCTAAGTGGCAGAAGCCCACTCCCGGGTACAGAGCTCTGTGCAGGAACAGTGGCTCTCTTCTGTGGGAAGCTAAACTCACCCCCCTAAGTTCCTAATGTCAGGTCGTAGGAGACATTGGGCACTCGCAGGACGGTTAGGGTTCCAGCTTCTGGGAGCTTGGCTATGGGAGAAGTGCAGCAGTGTTCAGAATTCTAAGTGGCAGAAGCCCACTCCGGGGCACAGAGCTCTTTGCAGGAACAGCGGCTCTCTTCTGTGGGAAGCTATACTCACCGACTAAGTTCCTGATGTCAGGTTGTAGGAGACATTGGGCACTCCAAGGACAGTTAGGGTTCCAGCTTCTGACAGCTTGGTTCTGGGAGTAATGTGCACTGTTCAGAATTCTAAGTGGCAGAAGCCCACTTTGGGACACAGAGCTCTGTGCAGGAACTGTGGGTCTTTTCTGTGGGAAACTAAACTCCCCCCAGCAGGTTCCTGATGTCAGGCTGTAGGAGACATTTGGCGCTCCAAGGCTAGTAAGGGTTCCAGCTTCTGGATGCTTGGATCTGGCAGAAGTCCTGTGCTGAACTTATTTTTATCAGTTAGCAGCCCACTCCGTGGCCGAGAGTTCTATGCAGGAACGGTGGGTCTTTTCTGTGGGAAGCTATACTCACCGACTAAGTTCCTAATGTCAGGTTGTAGGAGACATTTGGCGCTCCAAGGCCAGTTAGGGTTCCAGCTTCTGGATGATTGGATCTGGCAGAAGTCCTGTGCTGAACTTATTATTATCAGTTAGCAGCCCACTCCGTTGCCGAGAGTTCTGTGCAGGAACTGTGGGTCTCTTCTGTGGGTAGCTAAACTCACCCCCTGAAGTTCCTAATGTCAGGTTGTAGGAGACATTGGGCACTCCAAGGACAGTTAGGGTTCCAGCTTCTGGGAGCTTGGTTCTGGGAGTAATGTGCACTGTTCAGAATTCTAAGTGGCAGAAGCCCACTCCGGGACACAGAGCTCTGTGCAGGAACTGTGGGTCTTTTCTGTGGGAAACTAAACTCACCCCAGCAGGTTCCTGATGTCAGGCTGTAGGAGACATTTGGCACTCCAAGGCCAGTAAGGGTTCCAGCTTCTGGATGCTTGGATCTGGCAGAAGTCCTGTGCTGAACTTATTTTTATCAGTTAGCAGCGCACTCTGTGGCTGAGAGTTCTGTGCAGGAACGGTGGGTCTTTTCTGTGGAAAGCTAAACTCACCCCTCCAAGTTCCTGATGTCAGTTTGCAGGGGATGTTTGGCAGTCTAAGGGCAGCTAGGGTTTCAGCTTCATGACAGCTTGGTTGTGGGAGTAAGTACACTGTTCAGAATTCTAAGTGGCAGAAGCCCACTCCCGGGTACAGAGCTCTGTGCAGGAACAGTGGCTCTCTTCTGTGGGAAGCTAAACTCACCCCCCTAAGTTCCTAATGTCAGGTCGTAGGAGACATTGGGCACTCGCAGGACGGTTAGGGTTCCAGCTTCTGGGAGCTTGGCTATGGGAGAAGTGCAGCAGTGTTCAGAATTCTAAGTGGCAGAAGCCCACTCCGGGGCACAGAGCTCTGTGCAGGAACAGCGGCTCTCTTCTGTGGGAAGCTATACTCACCGACTAAGTTCCTGATGTCAGGTTGTAGGAGACATTGGGCACTCCAAGGACAGTTAGGGTTCCAGCTTCTGACAGCTTGGTTCTGGGAGTAATGTGCACTGTTCAGAATTCTAAGTGGCAGAAGCCCACTTTGGGACACAGAGCTCTGTGCAGGAACAGTGGCTCTCTTCTGTGGGAAGCTATACTCACCCCCTAAGTTCCTAATGTCAGGTTGTAGGAGACATTGGGCACTCCAGGGACAGTTAGGGTTCCAGCTTCTGGATGCTTGGATCTGGCAGAAGTCCTGTGCTGAACTTATTTTTATCAGTTCGCAGCCCACTCTGTGGCCGAGAGTTCTGTGCAGGAACGGTGGGTCTTTTCTGTGGAAAGCTAAACTCACCCCTCCACGTTCCTGATGTCAGTTTGCAGGGGGTGTTTGGCAGTCTAAGGGCAGCTAGGGTTTCAGCTTCATGGCAGCTTGGTTGTGGGAGTAAGTACACTGTTCAGAATTCTAAGTGGCAGAAGCCCACTCCTGGACACAGAGCTCTGTGCAGGAACTGTGGCTCTCTTCTGTGGGAAGCTATTCTCACCGACTAAGTTCCTAATGTCAGGTTGTAGGAGACATTGGGCACTCGCAGGACACTTAGCGTTCCAGCTTCTGGGAGCTTGGATATGGGAGAAGTGCAGCAGTGTTCAGAATTGTAAGTGGCAGAAGCCCACTCCCGGGCACAGAGCTCTGTGCAGGAACAGTGGCTCTCTTCTGTGGGAAGCTATACTCACCCCCTAAGTTCCTAATGTCAGGTTGTAGGAGACATTGGGCACTCCAGGGACAGTTAGGGTTCCAGCTTCTGACAGCTTGGTTCTGGGAGTTATGTGCACTGTTCAGAATTCTAAGTGGCAGAAGCCCACTCCCGGGCACAGAGCTCTGTGCAGGAACTGTGGCTCTCTTCTGTGGGAAGCTATGCTCACCGACTAAGTTCCTAATGTCAGGTTGTAGGAGACATTGGGCACTCGCAGGACAGTTAGGGTTCCAGCTTTTGGATGCTTGGATCTGGCAGAAGTCCTGTGCAGAACTTCTTTTTTTCAGTTCGCAGCCCACTCCGTGGCCGAGAGTTCTGTGCAGGAACGGTGGGTCGTTTCTGTGGAAAGCTAAACTCACCCCTCCAAGTTCATGATGTCAGTTTGCAGGGGGTGTTTGGCAGTCTAAGGGCAGCTAGGGTTTCAGCTTCATGGCAGCTTGGTTGTGGGAGTAAGTACACTGTTCAGAATTCTAAGTGGCAGAAGCCCACTCCGGGACACAGAGCTCTGTGCAGGAGCTGTGGGTCTCTTCTGTGGGAAGCTAAACTCACCCCCTGAAGTTCCTAATGTCAGGTTGTAGGAGACATTAGGCACTCGCAGGACAGTTAGGGTTCCAGCTTCTGGGAGCTTGGCTATGGGGGAAGTGCAGCAGTGTTCAGAATTCTAAGTGGCAGAAGCCCACTTCCGGGCACAGAACTCTGTGCAGGAACAGTGGCTCTCTTCTGTGGGAAGCTATACTCACCGACCAAGTTCCTAATGTCAGGTTTTAGGAGACATTGGGCACTCCAAGGACAGTTAGGGTTCCAGCTCCTGGATGCTTGGATCTGGCAGAAGTCCTGTGCTGAACTTATTTTTATCAGTTAGCAGCCCACTCCGTGGCCGAGAGTTCTGTGCAGGAACGGTGGGTCTTTTCTGTGGGAAGCTATACTTACCGACTAAGTTCCTAATGTCAGGTTGTAGGAGACATTGGGCACTCCAAGGACAGTTAGCGTTCCAACTTCTTACAGCTTGGTTCTGGGAGTAATGTGCACTGTTCAGAATTCTAAGTGGCAGAAGCCCACTCCCGGGCACAGAGCTCTGTGCAGGAACGGTGGATCTCTTCTGTGGGAAGTTAAAGTCACTCCTCCAAGTTCCTGATGTCGGTTTGCAGGAGGTGTTTGGCAGTCTAAGGGCAGCTAGGGTTTCAGCTTCATGGCAGCTTGGTTGTGGGAGTAAGTACACTGTTCACAATTCTAAGTGGCAGAAGCCCAGTCCCGGGCACAGAGCTCTGTGCAGGAACAGTGGCTCTCTTCTGTGGGAAGCTATACTCACCGACTAAGTTCCTAATGTCAGGCTGTAGGAGACATTGGGCACTCCAAGGACAGTTAGGGTTCCAGCTTCTGACAGCTTGGTTCTGGGAGTAATGTGCACTGTTCAGAATTCTAAGTGGCAGAAGCCCACTCCCGGGCACAGAGCTCTGTGCAGGAACTGTGGGTCTTTTCTGTGGGAAACTAAACTCACCCCAGCAGGTTCCTGATGTCAGGCTGTAGGAGACATTTGGCACTCCAAGGCCAGTAAGGGTTCCAGCTTCTGGATGCTTGGATCTGGCAGAAGTCCTGTGCAGAACTTATTTTTATCAGTTAGCAGCCCACTCCGTGGCCGAGAGTTCTGTGCAGGAACTGTGGGTCTTTTCTGTGGGAAGCAAAACTCACCCCTCCAAGTTCATGATGTCAGTTTGCAGGGGGTGTTTGGCAGTCTAAGGGCAGCTAGGGTTTCAGCTTCATGGCAGCTTGGTTGTGGGAGTAAGTACACTGTTCAGAATTCTAAGTGGCAGAAGCCCACTCCCGGGCACAGAGCTCTGTGCAGGAACAGTGGCTCTCTTCTGTGGGAAGCTAAACTCACCGACTAAGTTCGTGATGTCAGGCTGTAGGAGACATTTGGCGCTCCAAGGCCAGTTAGGGTTCCAGCTTCTGGATGCTTGGATCTGGCAGAAGTCCTGTGCTGAACTTATTTTTATCAGTTAGCAGCGCACTCCGTGGCCGAGAGTTCTGTGCAGGAACATTGGCTCTCTTCTGTGGGAAGCTAAACTCACCCCTCCAAGTTCCTGATGTCAGTTTGCAGGGGGTGTTTGGCAGTCTAAGGGCAGCTAGGGTTTCAGCTTCATGGCAGCTTGGTTGTGGGAGTAAGTACACTGTTCAGAATTCTAAGTGGCAGAAGCCCACTCCCGGGTACAGAGCTCTGTGCAGGAACAGTGGCTCTCTTCTGTGGGAAGCTAAACTCACCCCCCTAAGTTCCTAATGTCAGGTCGTAGGAGACATTGGGCACTCGCAGGACAGTTAGGGTTCCAGCCTCTGGGAGCTTGGCTATGGGAGAAGTGCAGCAGTGTTCAGAATTCTAAGTGGCAGAAGCCCACTCCGGGGCACAGAGCTCTGTGCAGGAACAGCGGCTCTCTTCTGTGGGAAGCTATACTCACCGACTAAGTTCCTGATGTCAGGTTGTAGGAGACATTGGGCACTCCAAGGACAGTTAGGGTTCCAGCTTCTGACAGCTTGGTTCTGGGAGTAATGTGCACTGTTCAGAATTCTAAGTGGCAGAAGCCCACTTTGGGACACAGAGCTCTGTGCAGGAACTGTGGGTCTTTTGTGTGGGAAACTAAACTCCCCCCAGCAGGTTCCTGATGTCAGGCTGTAGGAGACATTTGGCGCTCCAAGGCTAGTAACGGTTCCAGCTTCTGGATGCTTGGATCTGGCAGAAGTCCTGTGCTGAACTTATTTTTATCAGTTAGCAGCCCACTCCGTGGCCGAGAGTTCTATGCAGGAACGGTGGGTCTTTTCTGTGGGAAGCTATACTCACCGACTAAGTTCCTAATGTCAGGTTGTAGGAGACATTTGGCGCTCCAAGGCCAGTTAGGGTTCCAGCTTCTGGATGATTGGATCTGGCAGAAGTCCTGTGCTGAACTTATTATTATCAGTTAGCAGCCCACTCCGTTGCCGAGAGTTCTGTGCAGGAACTGTGGGTGTTTTCTGTGGGTAGCTAAACTCACCCCCTGAAGTTCCTAATGTCAGGTTGTAGGAGACATTGGGCACTCGCAGGACAGTTAGGGTTCCAGCTTCTGGGAGCTTGGCTATGGGGGAAGTGCAGCAGTGTTCAGAATTCTAAGTGGCAGAAGCCCACTTCCGGGCAAAGAACTCTGTGCAGGAACAGTGGTTCTCTTCTGTGGGAAGCTATACTCACCCCCTAAGTTCCTAATGGCAGGTTTTAGGAGACATTGGGCACTCCAAGGACAGTTAGGGTTCCAGCTTCTGGGAGCTTGGTTCTGGGAGTAATGTGCACTGTTCAGAATTCTAAGTGGCAGAAGCCCACTCCGGGACACAGAGCTCTGTGCAGGAACTGTGGGTCTTTTCTGTGGGAAACTAAACTCACCCCAGCAGGTTCCTGATGTCAGGCTGTAGGAGACATTTGGCACTCCAAGGCCAGTAAGGGTTCCAGCTTCTGGATGCTTGGATCTGGCAGAAGTCCTGTGCTGAACTTATTTTTATCAGTTAGCAGCGCACTCCGTGGCTGAGAGTTCTGTGCAGGAACGGTGGGTCTTTTCTGTGGAAAGCTAAACTCACCCCTCCAAGTTCCTGATGTCAGTTTTCAGGGGGTGTTTGGCAGTCTAAGGGCAGCTAGGGTTTCAGCTTCATGGCAGCTTGGTTGTGGGAGTGAGTACACTGTTCAGAATTCTAAGTGGCAGAAGCCCACTCCCGGGTACAGAGCTCTGTGCAGGAACTGTGGCTCTCTTCTGTGGGAAGCTATGCTCACCGACTAAGTTCCTAATGTCAGGTTGTAGGAGACATTGGGCACTCGCAGGACAGTTAGGGTTCCAGCTTTTGGATGCTTGGATCTGGCAGAAGTCCTGTGCAGAACTTATTTTTTTCAGTTCGCAGCCCACTCCGTGGCCGAGAGTTCTGTGCAGGAACGGTGGGTCTTTTCTGTGGAAAGCTAAACTCACCCCTCCAAGTTCATGATGTCAGTTTGCAGGGGGTGTTTGGCAGTCTAAGGGCAGCTAGGGTTTCAGCTTCATGGCAGCTTGGTTGTGGGAGTAAGTACACTGTTCAGAATTCTAAGTGGCAGAAGCCCACTCCGGGACACAGAGCTCTGTGCAGGAGCTGTGGGTCTCTTCTGTGGGAAGCTAAACTCACCCCCTGAAGTTCCTAATGTCAGGTTGTAGGAGACATTGGGCACTCGCAGGACAGTTAGGGTTCCAGCTTCTGGGAGCTTGGCTATGGGGGAAGTGCAGCAGTGTTCAGAATTCTAAGTGGCAGAAGCCCACTTCCGGGCACAGAACTCTGTGCAGGAACAGTGGCTCTCTTCTGTGGGAAGCTATACTCACCGACTAAGTTCCTAATGTCAGGTTTTAGGAGACATTGGGCACTCCAAGGACAGTTAGGGTTCCAGCTCCTGGATGCTTGGATTTGGCAGAAGTCCTGTGCTGAACTTATTTTTATCAGTTAGCAGCCCACTCCGTGGCCGAGAGTTCTGTGCAGGAACGGTGGGTCTTTTCTGTGGGAAGCTATACTTACCGACTAAGTTCCTAATGTCAGGTTGTAGGAGACATTGGGCACTCCAAGGACAGTTAGCGTTCCAACTTCTTACAGCTTGGTTCTGGGAGTAATGTGCACTGTTCAGAATTCTAAGTGGCAGAAGCCCCCTCCCGGGCACAGAGCTCTGTGCAGGAACGGTGGATCACTTCTGCGGGAAGTTAAAGTCACTCCTCCAAGTTCCTGATGTCGGTTTGCAGGAGGTGTTTGGCAGTCTAAGGGCAGCTAGGGTTTCAGCTTCATGGCAGCTTGGTTGTGGGAGTAAGTACACTGTTCACAATTCTAAGTGGCAGAAGCCCAGTCCCGGGCACAGAGCTCTGTGCAGGAACAGTGGCTCTCTTCTGTGGGAAGCTATACTTACCGACTAAGTTCCTAATGTCAGGCTGTAGGAGACATTGGGCACTCCAAGGACAGTTAGGGTTCCAGCTTCTGACAGCTTGGTTCTGGGAGTAATGTGCACTGTTCAGAATTCTAAGTGGCAGAAGCCCACTCCGGGACACAGAGCTCTGTGCAGGAACTGTGGGTCTTTTCTGTGGGAAACTAAACTCCCCCCAGCAGGTTCCTGATGTCAGGCTGTAGGAGACATTTGGCACTCCAAGGCCAGTAAGGGTTCTAGCTTCTGGATGCTTGGATCTGGCAGAAGTCCTGTGCTGAACTTATTTTTATCAGTTAGCAGCCCACTCCGTGGCCGAGAGTTCTGTGCAGGAACATTGGCTCTCTTCTGTGGGAAGCAAAACTCACCCCTCCAAGTTCCTGATGTCAGTTTGCAGGGGGTGTTTGGCAGTCTAAGGGCAGCTAGGGTTTCAGCTTCATGGCAGCTTGGTTCTGGGAGTAAGTACACTGTTCAGAATTCTAAGTGGCAGAAGCCCACTTCGGGGCACAGAGCTCTGTGCAGGAACGGTGGATCTCTTCTGTGGGAAGTTAAAGTCACTCCTCCAAGTTCCTGATGTCGGTTTGCAGGAGGTGTTTGGCAGTCTAAGGGCAGCTAGGGTTTCAGCTTCATGGCAGCTTGGTTGTGGCAGTAAGTACACTGTTCAGAATTCTAAGTGGCAGAAGCCCAGTCCCGGGCACAGAGCTCTGTGCAGGAACAGTGGCTCTCTTCTGTGGGAAGCTATACTCACCGACTAAGTTCCTAATGTCAGGCTGTAGGAGACATTGGGCACTCCAAGGACAGTTAGGGTTCCAGCTTCTGGATGCTTGGATCTGGCAGAAGTCCTGTGCTGAACTTATTTTTATCAGTTAGCAGCCCACTCCGTGGCCGAGAGTTCTGTGCAGGAACGGTGGGTCTTTTCTGTGGAAAGCTAAACTCACCCCTCCAAGTTCCTGATGTCAGTTTGCAGGGGGTGTTTGGCAGTCTAAGGGCAGCTAGGGTTTCAGCTTCATGGCAGCTTGGTTGTGGGGGTGAGTACACTGTTCAGAATTCTAAGTGGCAGAAGCCCACTCCCGGGTACAGAGCTCTGTGCAGGAACGGTGGGTCTCTTCTGTGGGAAGCTATGCTCACCGACTAAGTTCCTAATGTCAGGTTGTAGGAGACATTGGGCACTCGCAGGACAGTTAGGGTTCCAGCTTTTGGATGCTTGGATCTGGCAGAAGTCCTGTGCAGAACTTATTTTTTTCAGTTCGCAGCCCACTCCGTGGCCGAGAGTTCTGTGCAGGAACGGTGGGTCTTTTCTGTGGAAAGCTAAACTCACCCCTCCAAGTTCATGATGTCAGTTTGCAGGGGGTGTTTGGCAGTCTAAGGGCAGCTAGGGTTTCAGCTTCATGGCAGCTTGGTTGTGGGAGTAAGTACACTGTTCAGAATTCTAAGTGGCAGAAGCCCACTCCCGGGCACAGAGCTCTGTGCAGGAGCTGTGGGTCTCTTCTGTGGGAAGCTAAACTCACCCCCCGAAGTTCCTAATGTCAGGTTGTAGGAGACATTGGGCACTCGCAGGACAGTTAGGGTTCCAGCTTCTGGGAGCTTGGCTATGGGGGAAGTGCAGCAGTGTTCAGAATTCTAAGTGGCAGAAGCCCACTTCCGGGCACAGAACTCTGTGCAGGAACAGTGGCTCTCTTCTGTGGGAAGCTATACTCACCGACTAAGTTCCTAATGTCAGGTTTTAGGAGACATTGGGCACTCCAAGGACAGTTAGGGTTCCAGCTTCTGACAGCTTGGTTCTGGGAGTAATGTGCACTGTTCAGAATTCTAAGTGGCAGAAGCCCACTCCCGGGCACAGAGCTCTGTGCAGGAACTGTGGGTCTCTTCTGTGGGAAACTAAACTCCCCCCAGCAGGTTCCTGATGTCAGGCTGTAGGAGACATTTGGCGCTCCAAGGCCAGTTAGGGTTCCAGCTTCTGGATGCTTGGATCTGGCAGAAGTCCTGTGCTGAACTTATTTTTATCAGTTAGCATCCCACTCCGTGGCCGAGAGTTCTGTGCAGGAACTGTGGGTCTTTTCTGTGGGAAGCAAAACTCACCCCTCCAAGTTCATGATGTCAGTTTGCAGGGGGTGTTTGGCAGTCTAAGGGCAGCTAGGGTTTCAGCTTCATGGCAGCTTGGTTGTGGGAGTAAGTACACTGTTCAGAATTCTAAGTGGCAGAAGCCCACTCCCGGGCACAGAGCTCTGTGCAGGAACAGTGGCTCTCTTCTGTGGGAAGCTATACTCACCGACTAAGTTCGTGATGTCAGGCTGTAGGAGACATTTGGCGCTCCAAGGCCAGTTAGGGTTCCAGCTTCTGGATGCTTGGATCTGGCAGAAGTCCTGTGCTGAACTTATTTTTATCAGTTAGCAGCGCACTCCGTGGCCGAGAGTTCTGTGCAGGAACGGTGGGTCTTTTCTGTGGAAAGCTAAACTCACCCCTCCAAGTTCCTGATGTCAGTTTGCAGGGGGTGCTTGGCAGTCTAAGGGCAGCTAGGGTTTCAGCTTCATGGCAGCTTGGTTGTGGGAGTAAGTACACTGTTCAGAATTCTAAGTGGCAGAAGCCCACTCCCGGGCACAGAGCCCTGTGCAGGAACAGTGGCTGTCTTCTGTGGGAAGCTATACTCACCGACTAAGTTCCTAATGTCAGGTTGTAGGAGACATTGGGCACTCGCAGGACAGTTAGGGTTCCAGCTTTTGGATGCTTGGATCTGGCAGAAGTCCTGTGCAGAACTTATTTTTTTCAGTTCACAGCCCACTCCGTGGCCGAGAGTTCTGTGCAGGAACGGTGGGTCTTTTCTGTGGAAAGCTAAACTCACCCCTCCAAATTCCTGATGTCAGTTTGCAGGGGGTGTTTGGCAGTCTAAGGGCAGCTAGGGTTTCAGCTTCATGGCAGCTTGGTTGTGGGAGTAAGTACACTGTTCAGAATTCTAAGTGGCAGAAGCCCACTCCCAGGCACAGAGCTCTGTGCAGGAACAGTGGCTCTCTTCTGTGGGAAGCTATACTCACCGACTAAGTTCGTGATGTCAGGCTGTAGGAGACATTTGGCGCTCCAAGGCCAGTTAGGGTTCCAGCTTCTGGATGCTTGGATCTGGCAGAAGTCCTGTGCTGAACTTATTTTTATCAGTTAGCAGCGCACTCCGTGGCCGAGAGTTCTGTGCAGGAACATTGGCTCTCTTCTGTGGGAAGCTAAACTCACCCCCCGAAGTTCCTGATGTCAGGTTGTAGGAGACATTGGGCACTCGCAGGACAGTTAGGGTTCCAGCTTCTGGGAGCTTGGCTATGGGAGAAGTGCAGCAGTGTTCAGAATTCTAAGTGGCAGAAGCCCACTCCCGGGCACAGAGCTCTGTGCAGGAACAGTGGCTCTCTTCTGTGGGAAGCTATACTCACCCCAGCAGGTTCCTGATGTCAGGCTGTAGGAGACATTGGGCACTCCAAGGACAGTTAGGGTTCCAGCTTCTGACAGCTTGGTTCTGGGAGTAATGTGCAGTGTTCAGAATTCTAAGTGGCAGAAGCCCACTCTGGGGCACAGGGCTCTGTGCAGGAACTGTGGGTCTTTTCTGTGGGAAACTAAACTCACCCCAGCAGGTTCCTGATGTCAGGCTGTAGGAGACATTTGGCGCTCCAAGGCCAGTAAGGGTTCCAGCTTCTGGATGCTTGGATCTGGCAGAAGTCCTGTGCTGAACTTATTTTTATCAGTTAGCAGTGCACTCCGTGGCCGAGAGTTCTGTGCAGGAACGGTGGGTCTTTTCTGTGGAAAGCTAAACTCACCCCTCCAAGTTCCTGATGTCAGTTTGCAGGGGGTGTTTGGCAGTCTAAGGGCAGCTAGGGTTTCAGCTTCATGGCAGCTTGGTTGTGGGGGTGAGTACACTGTTCAGAATTCTAAGTGGCAGAAGCCCACTCCGGGGCACAGAGCTCTGTGCAGGAACAGTGGCTCTCTTCTGTGGGAAGCTAAACTCACCCCCCGAAGTTCCTAATGTCAGGTCGTAGGAGACATTGGGCACTCGCAGGACAGTTAGGGTTCCAGCTTCTGGGAGCTTGGCTATGGGAGAAGTGCAGCAGTGTTCAGAATTCTAAGTGGCAGAAGCCCACTCCCGGGCACAGAGCTCTGTGCAGGAACAGTGGCTCTCTTCTGTGGGAAGCTATACTCACCCCCTAAGTTCCTAATGTCAGGTTGTAGGAGACATTGGGCACTCCAAGGACAGTTAGGGTTCCAGCTTCTGACAGCTTGGTTCTGGGAGTAATGTGCACTGTTCAGAATTCTAAGTGGCAGAAGCCCACTCCCGGGCACAGAGCTCTGTGCAGGAACTGTGGGTCTCTTCTGTGGGAAACTAAACTCCCCCCAGCAGGTTCCTGATGTCAGGCTGTAGGAGACATTTGGCGCTCCAAGGCCAGTTAGGGTTCCAGCTTCTGGATGCTTGGATCTGGCAGAAGTCCTGTGCTGAACTTATTTTTATCAGTTAGCAGCCCACTCCGTGGCCGAGAGTTCTGTGCAGGAACGGTGGGTCTTTTCTGTGGGAAGCTATACTTACCGACTAAGTTCCTAATGTCAGGTTGTAGGAGACATTGGGCACTCCAAGGACAGTTAGCGTTCCAACTTCTTACAGCTTGGTTCTGGGAGTAATGTGCACTGTTCAGAATTCTAAGTGGCAGAAGCCCCCTCCCGGGCACAGAGCTCTGTGCAGGAACGGTGGATCACTTCTGCGGGAAGTTAAAGTCACTCCTCCAAGTTCCTGATGTCGGTTTGCAGGAGGTGTTTGGCAGTCTAAGGGCAGCTAGGGTTTCAGCTTCATGGCAGCTTGGTTGTGGCAGTAAGTACACTGTTCACAATTCTAAGTGGCAGAAGCCCAGTCCCGGGCACAGAGCTCTGTGCAGGAACAGTGGCTCTCTTCTGTGGGAAGCTATACTTACCGACTAAGTTCCTAATGTCAGGCTGTAGGAGACATTGGGCACTCCAAGGACAGTTAGGGTTCCAGCTTCTGACAGCTTGGTTCTGGGAGTAATGTGCACTGTTCAGAATTCTAAGTGGCAGAAGCCCACTCCGGGACACAGAGCTCTGTGCAGGAACTGTGGGTCTTTTCTGTGGGAAACTAAACTCCCCCCAGCAGGTTCCTGATGTCAGGCTGTAGGAGACATTTGGCACTCCAAGGCCAGTAAGGGTTCTAGCTTCTGGATGCTTGGATCTGGCAGAAGTCCTGTGCTGAACTTATTTTTATCAGTTAGCAGCCCACTCCGTGGCCGAGAGTTCTGTGCAGGAACATTGGCTCTCTTCTGTGGGAAGCAAAACTCACCCCTCCAAGTTCCTGATGTCAGTTTGCAGGGGGTGTTTGGCAGTCTAAGGGCAGCTAGGGTTTCAGCTTCATGGCAGCTTGGTTCTGGGAGTAAGTACACTGTTCAGAATTCTAAGTGGCAGAAGCCCACTTCGGGGCACAGAGCTCTGTGCAGGAACGGTGGATCTCTTCTGTGGGAAGTTAAAGTCACTCCTCCAAGTTCCTGATGTCGGTTTGCAGGAGGTGTTTGGCAGTCTAAGGGCAGCTAGGGTTTCAGCTTCATGGCAGCTTGGTTGTGGCAGTAAGTACACTGTTCAGAATTCTAAGTGGCAGAAGCCCAGTCCCGGGCACAGAGCTCTGTGCAGGAACAGTGGCTCTCTTCTGTGGGAAGCTATACTCACCGACTAAGTTCCTAATGTCAGGCTGTAGGAGACATTGGGCACTCCAAGGACAGTTAGGGTTCCAGCTTCTGGATGCTTGGATCTGGCAGAAGTCCTGTGCTGAACTTATTTTTATCAGTTAGCAGCCCACTCCGTGGCCGAGAGTTCTGTGCAGGAACGGTGGGTCTTTTCTGTGGAAAGCTAAACTCACCCCTCCAAGTTCCTGATGTCAGTTTGCAGGGGGTGTTTGGCAGTCTAAGGGCAGCTAGGGTTTCAGCTTCATGGCAGCTTGGTTGTGGGAGTAAGTACACTGTTCAGAATTCTAAGTGGCAGAAGCCCACTCCCGGGCACAGAGCTCTGTGCAGGAACAGTGGCTCTCTTCTGTGGGAAGCTATACTCACCCCAGCAGGTTCCTGATGTCAGGCTGTAGGAGACATTGGGCACTCCAAGGACAGTTAGGGTTCCAGCTTCTGACAGCTTGGTTCTGGGAGTAATGTGCAGTGTTCAGAATTCTAAGTGGCAGAAGCCCACTCTGGGGCACAGGGCTCTGTGCAGGAACTGTGGGTCTTTTCTGTGGGAAACTAAACTCACCCCAGCAGGTTCCTGATGTCAGGCTGTAGGAGACATTTGGCGCTCCAAGGCCAGTAAGGGTTCCAGCTTCTGGATGCTTGGATCTGGCAGAAGTCCTGTGCTGAACTTATTTTTATCAGTTAGCAGCGCACTCCGTGGCCGAGAGTTCTGTGCAGGAACGGTGGGTCTTTTCTGTGGAAAGCTAAACTCACCCCTCCAAGTTCCTGATGTCAGTTTGCAGGGGGTGTTTGGCAGTCTAAGGGCAGCTAGGGTTTCAGCTTCATGGCAGCTTGGTTGTGGGGGTGAGTACACTGTTCAGAATTCTAAGTGGCAGAAGCCCACTCCCGGGTACAGAGCTCTGTGCAGGAACGGTGGGTCTCTTCTGTGGGAAGCTATGCTCACCGACTAAGTTCCTAATGTCAGGTTGTAGGAGACATTGGGCACTCGCAGGACAGTTAGGGTTCCAGCTTTTGGATGCTTGGATCTGGCAGAAGTCCTGTGCAGAACTTATTTTTTTCAGTTCGCAGCCCACTCCGTGGCCGAGAGTTCTGTGCAGGAACGGTGGGTCTTTTCTGTGGAAAGCTAAACTCACCCCTCCAAGTTCATGATGTCAGTTTGCAGGGGGTGTTTGGCAGTCTAAGGGCAGCTAGGGTTTCAGCTTCATGGCAGCTTGGTTGTGGGAGTAAGTACACTGTTCAGAATTCTAAGTGGCAGAAGCCCACTCCCGGGCACAGAGCTCTGTGCAGGAGCTGTGGGTCTCTTCTGTGGGAAGCTAAACTCACCCCCCGAAGTTCCTAATGTCAGGTTGTAGGAGACATTGGGCACTCGCAGGACAGTTAGGGTTCCAGCTTCTGGGAGCTTGGCTATGGGGGAAGTGCAGCAGTGTTCAGAATTCTAAGTGGCAGAAGCCCACTTCCGGGCACAGAACTCTGTGCAGGAACAGTGGCTCTCTTCTGTGGGAAGCTATACTCACCGACTAAGTTCCTAATGTCAGGTTTTAGGAGACATTGGGCACTCCAAGGACAGTTAGGGTTCCAGCTTCTGACAGCTTGGTTCTGGGAGTAATGTGCACTGTTCAGAATTCTAAGTGGCAGAAGCCCACTCCCGGGCACAGAGCTCTGTGCAGGAACTGTGGGTCTCTTCTGTGGGAAACTAAACTCCCCCCAGCAGGTTCCTGATGTCAGGCTGTAGGAGACATTTGGCGCTCCAAGGCCAGTTAGGGTTCCAGCTTCTGGATGCTTGGATCTGGCAGAAGTCCTGTGCTGAACTTATTTTTATCAGTTAGCATCCCACTCCGTGGCCGAGAGTTCTGTGCAGGAACTGTGGGTCTTTTCTGTGGGAAGCAAAACTCACCCCTCCAAGTTCATGATGTCAGTTTGCAGGGGGTGTTTGGCAGTCTAAGGGCAGCTAGGGTTTCAGCTTCATGGCAGCTTGGTTGTGGGAGTAAGTACACTGTTCAGAATTCTAAGTGGCAGAAGCCCACTCCCGGGCACAGAGCTCTGTGCAGGAACAGTGGCTCTCTTCTGTGGGAAGCTATACTCACCGACTAAGTTCGTGATGTCAGGCTGTAGGAGACATTTGGCGCTCCAAGGCCAGTTAGGGTTCCAGCTTCTGGATGCTTGGATCTGGCAGAAGTCCTGTGCTGAACTTATTTTTATCAGTTAGCAGCGCACTCCGTGGCCGAGAGTTCTGTGCAGGAACGGTGGGTCTTTTCTGTGGAAAGCTAAACTCACCCCTCCAAGTTCCTGATGTCAGTTTGCAGGGGGTGCTTGGCAGTCTAAGGGCAGCTAGGGTTTCAGCTTCATGGCAGCTTGGTTGTGGGAGTAAGTACACTGTTCAGAATTCTAAGTGGCAGAAGCCCACTCCCGGGCACAGAGCCCTGTGCAGGAACAGTGGCTGTCTTCTGTGGGAAGCTATACTCACCGACTAAGTTCCTAATGTCAGGTTGTAGGAGACATTGGGCACTCGCAGGACAGTTAGGGTTCCAGCTTTTGGATGCTTGGATCTGGCAGAAGTCCTGTGCAGAACTTATTTTTTTCAGTTCACAGCCCACTCCGTGGCCGAGAGTTCTGTGCAGGAACGGTGGGTCTTTTCTGTGGAAAGCTAAACTCACCCCTCCAAATTCCTGATGTCAGTTTGCAGGGGGTGTTTGGCAGTCTAAGGGCAGCTAGGGTTTCAGCTTCATGGCAGCTTGGTTGTGGGAGTAAGTACACTGTTCAGAATTCTAAGTGGCAGAAGCCCACTCCCAGGCACAGAGCTCTGTGCAGGAACAGTGGCTCTCTTCTGTGGGAAGCTATACTCACCGACTAAGTTCGTGATGTCAGGCTGTAGGAGACATTTGGCGCTCCAAGGCCAGTTAGGGTTCCAGCTTCTGGATGCTTGGATCTGGCAGAAGTCCTGTGCTGAACTTATTTTTATCAGTTAGCAGCGCACTCCGTGGCCGAGAGTTCTGTGCAGGAACATTGGCTCTCTTCTGTGGGAAGCTAAACTCACCCCCCGAAGTTCCTGATGTCAGGTTGTAGGAGACATTGGGCACTCGCAGGACAGTTAGGGTTCCAGCTTCTGGGAGCTTGGCTATGGGAGAAGTGCAGCAGTGTTCAGAATTCTAAGTGGCAGAAGCCCACTCCCGGGCACAGAGCTCTGTGCAGGAACAGTGGCTCTCTTCTGTGGGAAGCTATACTCACCCCAGCAGGTTCCTGATGTCAGGCTGTAGGAGACATTGGGCACTCCAAGGACAGTTAGGGTTCCAGCTTCTGACAGCTTGGTTCTGGGAGTAATGTGCAGTGTTCAGAATTCTAAGTGGCAGAAGCCCACTCTGGGGCACAGGGCTCTGTGCAGGAACTGTGGGTCTTTTCTGTGGGAAACTAAACTCACCCCAGCAGGTTCCTGATGTCAGGCTGTAGGAGACATTTGGCGCTCCAAGGCCAGTAAGGGTTCCAGCTTCTGGATGCTTGGATCTGGCAGAAGTCCTGTGCTGAACTTATTTTTATCAGTTAGCAGTGCACTCCGTGGCCGAGAGTTCTGTGCAGGAACGGTGGGTCTTTTCTGTGGAAAGCTAAACTCACCCCTCCAAGTTCCTGATGTCAGTTTGCAGGGGGTGTTTGGCAGTCTAAGGGCAGCTAGGGTTTCAGCTTCATGGCAGCTTGGTTGTGGGGGTGAGTACACTGTTCAGAATTCTAAGTGGCAGAAGCCCACTCCGGGGCACAGAGCTCTGTGCAGGAACAGTGGCTCTCTTCTGTGGGAAGCTAAACTCACCCCCCGAAGTTCCTAATGTCAGGTCGTAGGAGACATTGGGCACTCGCAGGACAGTTAGGGTTCCAGCTTCTGGGAGCTTGGCTATGGGAGAAGTGCAGCAGTGTTCAGAATTCTAAGTGGCAGAAGCCCACTCCCGGGCACAGAGCTCTGTGCAGGAACAGTGGCTCTCTTCTGTGGGAAGCTATACTCACCCCCTAAGTTCCTAATGTCAGGTTGTAGGAGACATTGGGCACTCCAAGGACAGTTAGGGTTCCAGCTTCTGACAGCTTGGTTCTGGGAGTAATGTGCACTGTTCAGAATTCTAAGTGGCAGAAGCCCACTCCCGGGCACAGAGCTCTGTGCAGGAACTGTGGGTCTCTTCTGTGGGAAACTAAACTCCCCCCAGCAGGTTCCTGATGTCAGGCTGTAGGAGACATTTGGCGCTCCAAGGCCAGTTAGGGTTCCAGCTTCTGGATGCTTGGATCTGGCAGAAGTCCTGTGCTGAACTTATTTTTATCAGTTAGCATCCCACTCCGTGGCCGAGAGTTCTGTGCAGGAACTGTGGGTCTTTTCTGTGGGAAGCAAAACTCACCCCTCCAAGTTCATGATGTCAGTTTGCAGGGGGTGTTTGGCAGTCTAAGGGCAGCTAGGGTTTCAGCTTCATGGCAGCTTGGTTGTGGGAGTGAGTACACTGTTCAGAATTCTAAGTGGCAGAAGCCCACTCCCGGGCACAGAGCTCTGTGCAGGAACAGTGGCTCTCTTCTGTGGGAAGCTATACTCACCGACTAAGTTCGTGATGTCAGGCTGTAGGAGACATTTGGCGCTCCAAGGCCAGTTAGGGTTCCAGCTTCTGGATGCTTGGATCTGGCAGAAGTCCTGTGCTGAATTTATTTTTATCAGTTAGCAGCGCACTCCGTGGCCGAGAGTTCTGTGCAGGAACGGTGGGTCTTTTCTGTGGAAAGCTAAACTCACCCCTCCAAGTTCCTGATGTCAGTTTGCAGGGGGTGCTTGGCAGTCTAAGGGCAGCTAGGGTTTCAGCTTCATGGCAGCTTGGTTGTGGGAGTAAGTACACTGTTCAGAATTCTAAGTGGCAGAAGCCCACTCCCGGGCACAGAGCCCTGTGCAGGAACAGTGGCTGTCTTCTGTGGGAAGCTATACTCACCGACTAAGTTCCTAATGTCAGGTTGTAGGAGACATTGGGCACTCGCAGGACAGTTAGGGTTCCAGCTTTTGGATGCTTGGATCTGGCAGAAGTCCTGTGCAGAACTTATTTTTTTCAGTTCACAGCCCACTCCGTGGCCGAGAGTTCTGTGCAGGAACGGTGGGTCTTTTCTGTGGAAAGCTAAACTCACCCCTCCAAATTCCTGATGTCAGTTTGCAGGGGGTGTTTGGCAGTCTAAGGGCAGCTAGGGTTTCAGCTTCATGGCAGCTTGGTTGTGGGAGTAAGTACACTGTTCAGAATTCTAAGTGGCAGAAGCCCACTCCCGGGCACAGAGCTCTGTGCAGGAACAGTGGCTCTCTTCTGTGGGAAGCTATACTCACCGACTAAGTTCGTGATGTCAGGCTGTAGGAGACATTTGGCGCTCCAAGGCCAGTTAGGGTTCCAGCTTCTGGATGCTTGGATCTGGCAGAAGTCCTGTGCTGAACTTATTTTTATCAGGTAGCAGCCCACTCCGTGGCCGAGAGTTCTGTGCAGGAACTGTGGGTCTTTTCTGTGGGAAGCTATACTCACCGACTACGTTCCTAATGTCAGGTTGTAGGAGACATTGGGCACTCCAAGGACAGTTAGGGTTCCAGCTTCTGACAGCTTGGTTCTGGGAGTAATGTGCACTGTTCAGAATTCTAAGTCGCAGAAGCCCACTCCGGGACACCGAGCTCTGTGCAGGAACTGTGGGTCTTTTCTCTGGGAAACTAAACTCACCCCAGCAGGTTCCTGATGTCAGGCTGTAGGAGACATTTGGCACTCCAAGGCCAGTAAGGGTTCCAGCTTCTGGATGCTTGGATCTGGCAGAAGTCCTGTGCTGAACTTATTTTTATCAGTTAGCAGCGCACTCCGTGGCCGAGAGTTCTGTGCAGGAACGGGGGGTCTTTTCTGTGGAAAGCTAAACTCACCCCTCCAAGTTCCTGATGTCAGTTTGCAGGGGGTGTTTGGCAGTCTAAAGGCAGCTAGGGTTTCAGCTTCATGGCAGCTTGGTTGTGGGAGTGAGTACACTGTTCAGAATTCTAAGTGGCAGAAGCCCACTCCCGGGTACAGAGCTCTGTGCAGGAACAGTGGCTCTCTTCTGTGGGAAGCTATACTCACCGACTAAGTTCCTAATGTCAGGTTGTAGGAGACATTGGGCACTCGCAGGACAGTTAGGGTTCCAGCTTTTGGATGCTTGGATCTGGTAGAAGTCCTGTGCAGAACTTATTTTTTTCAGTTCGCAGCCCACTCCGTGGCCGAGAGTTCTGTGCAGGAACGGTGGGTCTTTTCTGTGGAAAGCTAAATTCACCCCTCCAAGTTCATGATGTCAGTTTGCAGGGGGTGTTTGGCAGTCTAAGGGCAGCTAGGGTTTCAGCTTCATGGCAGCTTGGTTGTGGGAGTAAGTACACTGTTCAGAATTCTAAGTGGCAGAAATCCACTCCGGGACACAGAGCTCTGTGCAGGAGCTGTGGGTCTCTTCTGTGGGAAGCTAAACTCACCCCCTGAAGTTCCTAATGTCAGGTTGTAGGAGACATTGGGCACTCGCAGGACAGTTAGGGTTTCAGCTTCTGGATGCTTGGCTATGGGAGAAGTGCAGCAGTGTTCAGAATTCTAAGTGGCAGAAGCCCACTTCCGGGCACAGAACTCTGTGCAGGAACAGTGGCTCTCTTCTGTGGGAAGCTATACTCACCCCCTAAGTTCCTAATGGCAGGTTTTAGGAGACATTGGGCACTCCAAGGACAGTTAGCGTTCCAACTTCTTAGAGCTTGGTTCTGGGAGTAATGTGCACTGTTCAGAATTCTAAGTCGCAGAAGCCCACTCTCGGGCACAGAGCTCTGTGCAGGAACGGTGGGTCTTTTCTGTGGGAAGCTATACTCACCGACTAAGTTCCTAATGTCAGGTTGTAGGAGACATTGGGCACTCCAAGGACAGTTAGGGTTCCAGCTTCTGACAGCTTTGTTGTGGGAGTAATGTGCACTGTTCAGAATTCTAAGTGGCAGAAGCTTACTCCGGGGCACAGAGCTCTGTGTAGGAACGGTGGGTCTTTTCTGTGGGATACTAAACTCACCCCAGCAGGTTCCTGATGTCAGGCTGTAGGAGACATTTGGCACTCCAAAGCCAGTAAGGGTTCTAGCTTCTGGATGCTTGGATCTGGCAGAAGTCCTGTGCTGAACTTATTTTTATCAGTTAGCAGCCCACTCCGTGGCCGAGAGTTCTGTGCAGGAACTGTGCGTCTTTTCTGTGGGAAGCAAAACTCACCCCTCCAAGTTCATGATGTCAGTTTGCAGGGGGTGTTTGGCAGTCTAAGGGCAGCTAGGGTTTCAGCTTCATGGCAGCTTGGTTGTGGGTGTAAGTACACTGTTCACAATTCTAAGTGGCAGAAGCCCACTCCCGGGTACAGAGCTCTGTGCAGGAACAGTGGCTCTCTTCTGTGGGAAGCTAAACTCACCCCCTGAAGTTCCGAATGTCAGGTTGTAGGAGACATTGGGCACTCGCAGGACAGTTAGGGTTCCAGCTTCTGGGAGCTTGGCTATGGGAGAAGTGCAGCAGTGTTCAGAATTCTAAGTGGCAGAAGCCCACTTCCGGGCACAGAACTCTGTGCAGGAACAGTGGCTCTCTTCTGTGGGAAGCTATACTCACCGACTAAGTTCGTGATGTCAGGCTGTAGGAGACATTTGGCGCTCCAAGGCCAGTTAGGGTTCCAGCTTCTGGATGCTTGGATCTGGCAGAAGTCCTGTGCTGAACTTATTTTTATCAGGTAGCAGCCCACTCCGTGGCCGAGAGTTCTGTGAAGGAACGGTGGGTCTTTTCTGTGGGAAGCTATACTCACCGACTAAGTTCCTAATGTCAGGTTGTAGGAGACATTGGGCACTCCAAGGACAGTTTGGGTTCCAGCTTCTGACAGCTTGGTTCTGGGAGTAATGTGCACTGTTCAGAATTCTAAGTCGCAGAAGCCTACTCCGGGGCACAGAGCTCTGTGCAGGAACTGTGGGTCTCTTCCGTGGGAAGCTAAACTCACCCCCCGAAGTTCCTAATGTCAGGTCGTAGGAGACATTTGGCACTCACAGGACAGTTAGGGTTCCAGCTTCTGGGAGCTTGGATATGGGAGAAGTGCGGCAGTGTTCAGAATTCTAAGTGGCAGAAGCCCACTCCCGGGCACAGAGCTCTGTGCAGGATCGGGGGGTCTTTTCTGTGGAAACCTAAACTCACCCCTCCAAGTTCCTGATGTCAGTTTGCAGGGGGTGTTTGGCAGTCTAAGGGCAGCTAGGGTTTCAGCTTCATGGCAGCTTGGTTGTGGGAGTAAGTACACTGTTCAGAATTCTAAGTGGCAGAAGCCCACTCCCGGGCACAGAGCTCTGTGCAGGAACAGTGGCTCTCTTCTGTGGGAAGCTATACTCACCGACTAAGTTCCTAATGTCAGGTTGTAGGAGACATTGGGCACTCCAAGGACAGTTAGGGTTCCAGCTTCTGGGAGCTTGGATCTGGCAGATATCCTGTGCTGAATTTATTTTTAGCAGGCAGTCGCCCTCTCTTTGTCAGAGGGCTCTGTGCAGGAAGCGTTGCTCCTTTTCTGTGGGAATCTGGATTCACTGCATCAGGTTCCTAATGTCAGGTTGTAGGAGACATTTGGCACTCCAAGGACAGTTAGGTTTCCAGCTTCTTGGAGCTTGGCTATGGGAGAAGTGCAGCAGTGTTCAGAATTCTAAGTGGCAGAAGCCCACTCCAGGGCACAGAGCTCTGTGCAGGAACGGTGGCTCTCTTCTGTGGGAAGCTATACTCACCGACTAAGTTCCTAATGTCAGGTTGTCGGAGACATTGGGCACTCCAAGGACAGTTAGGGTTCCAGCTTCTGACAGCTTAGTTCTGGGAGTAATGTGCACTGTTCAGAATTCTAAGTGGCAGAAGCCCACTCCCGGGCACAGAGCTCTGTGCAGGAACTGTGGGTCTTTTCTGTGGGAAACTAAACTCACCCCAGCAGGTTCCTGATGTCAGGCTGTAGGAGACCTTTGCCACTCCAAGGACAGTAAGGGTTCCAGCTTCTGGATGCTTGGATCTGGCAGAAGTCCTGTGCTGAACTTATTTTTATCAGTTAGCAGCGCACTCCGTGGCCGAGAGTTCTGTGCAGGAACGGTGGGTGTTTTCTGTGGAAAGCTAAACTCACCCCTCCAAGTTCCTGATGTCAGTTTGCAGGGGATGTTTGGCAGTCTAAGGGCAGCTAGGGTTTCAGCTTCATGGCAGCTTGGTTGTGGGAGTAAGTACACTGTTCAGAATTCTAAGTGGCAGAAGCCCACTCCGGGGCACAGAGCTCTGTGCAGGAACAGTGGCTCTCTTCTGTGGGAAGCTAAACTCACCCCCCGAAGTTCCTAATGTCAGGTTGTAGGAGAAATTGGGCACTCGCAGGACAGTTAGGGTTCCAGCTTCTGGGAGCTTGGCTATGGGAGAAGTGCAGCAGTCTTCAGAATTCTAAGTGGCAGAAGCCTACTCCCGGGCACAGAGCTCTGTGCAGGAACTGTGGGTCTTTTCTGTGGGAAACTAAACTCACCCCAGCAGGTTCCTGATGTCAGGCTGTAGGAGACATTTGGCACTCCAAGGACATTAAGGGTTCCAGCTTCTGGATGCTTGGATCTGGCAGAAGTCCTGTGCTGAACTTATTTTTATCAGTTAGCAGCCCACTCCGTGGCCGAGAGTTCTGTGCAGGAAAGGGGGGTCTTTTCTGTGGAAACCTAAACTCACCCCTCCAAGTTCCTGATGTCAGTTTGCAGGGGATGTTTGGCAGTCTAAGGGCAGCTAGGGTTTCAGCTTCATGGCAGCTTGGTTGTGGGAGTAAGTACACTGTTCAGAATTCTAAGTGGCAGAAGCCCACTCCCGGGCACAGAGCTCTGTGCAGGAACGGTGGGTCTCTTCTGTGGGAAGCTAAACTCACCCCCCGAAGTTCCTAATGTCAGGTTGTAGGAGACATTTGGCACTCCAAGGACAGTTAGGTTTCCAGCTTCTTGGAGCTTGGCTATGGGAGAAGTGCAGCAGTGTTCAGAATTCTAAGTGGCAGAAGCCCACTCTGGGGCACAGAGCTCTGTGCAGGAACGGTGGGTCTTTTCTGTGGGAAACTAAACTCACCCCAGCAGGTTTCTGATGTCAGGCTGTAGGAGACATTTGGCACTCCAAGGACAGTTAGGGTTCCAGCTTCTGGATGCTTGGATCTGGCAGAAGTCCTGTGCTGAACTTATTTTTATCAGTTAGCAGCGCACTCCGTGGCCGAGAGTTCTGTGCAGGAACGGTGGGTCTTTTCTGTGGAAAGCTAAACTCACCCCCCGAAGTTCCTAATGTCAGGTCGTAGGAGACATTTGGCACTCGTAGCACAGTTAGGGTTCCAGCTTCTGGGAGCTTGGATATGGGAGAAGTGCGGCAGTGTTCAGAATTCTAAGTGGCAGAAGCCCACTCCCGGGCACAGAGCTCTGTGCAGGAACCGTGGGTCTTTTCTGTGGAAAGCTAAACTCACCCCTCCAAGTTCCTGATGTCAGTTTGCAGGGGGTGTTTGGCAGTCTAAGGGCAGCTAGGGTTTCAGCTTCATGGCAGCTTGGTTGTGGGAGTAAGTACACTGTTCAGAATTCTAAGTGGCAGAAGCCCACTCCCGGGCACAGAGCTCTGTGCAGCAACAGTGGCTCTCTTCTGTGGGAAGCTATACTCACCGACTAAGTTCCTAATGTCAGGTTGTAGGAGACATTGGGCACTCCAAGGACAGTTAGGGTTCCAGCTTCTGACAGCTTGGTTCTGGGAGTAATGTGCACTGTTCAGAATTCTAAGTGGCAGAAGCCTACTCCGTGGCCGAGAGTTCTGTGCAGGAACTGTGGGTCTCTTCCGTGGGAAGCGAAACCCACCCCCCGAAGTTCCTAATGTCAGGTCGTCGGAGACATTTGGCACTCGCAGGACAGTTAGGGTTCCAGCTTCTGACAGCTTGGTTCTGGGAGTAATGTGCACTCTTCAGAATTCTAAGTGGCAGAAGCCCACTCCCTGGCACAGAGCTCTGTGCAGGAATGGTGGGTCTTTTCTGTGGGAGACTAAACTCACCCCAGCAGGTTCCTGATGTCAGGCTGTAGGAGACATTTGGCACTCCAAGGACAGTAAGGGTTCCAGCTTCTGGATGCTTGGATCTGGCAGAAGTCCTGTGCTGAACTTATTTTTATCAGTTAGCAGCCCACTCCGTGGCTGAGAGTTCTGTGCAGGAACGGTGGCTCTCTTCTTTAGGAAGCTAAACTCACCCCTCCAAGTTCCTGATGTCAGTTTGCAGGGGGTGTTTGGCAGTCTAAGGGCAGCTAGGGTTTCAGCTTCATGGCAGCTTGGTTGTGGGAGTAAGTACACTGTTCAGAATTCTAAGTGGCAGAAGCCCACTCCGGGGCACAGAGCTCTGTGCAGGAACAGTGGCTCTCTTCTGTGGGAAGCTATACTCACCCCCCGAAGTTCCTAATGTCAGGTTGTAGGAGACATTGGGCACTCCAAGGACAGTTAGGGTTCCAGCTTCTGACAGCTTGGTTCTAGGAGTAATGTGCACTGTTCAGAATTCTAAGTGGCAGAAGCCCACTCCCGGGCACAGAGCTCTGTGCAGGAACGGTGGGTCTTTTCTGTGGGAAACTAAACTCACCCCAGCAGGTTCCTGATGTCAGGCTGTAGGAGACATTTGGCACTCCAAGGACAGTAAGGGTTCCAGCTTCTGGATGCTTGGATCTGGCAGAAGTTTCGTGCTGAACTTACTTTTAGCAGGCAGAAGCCCACTCTGGGGCAGGGAGTTCTTTGCAGCAGTGGTGGCTCTGTTCGGTGGGAAGCTAAACTGCCCGCACCAGGTTCCTCATGTCAGGTGGTAGGAGACATTTCGCACTCGAAGGACGGTTAGGGCTCCAGATTCTGGCAGCTTGGCCATGGCAGAAGTGCAGCAGTGTCCAGAATTTTAAGTGGCAGAAGCCTACTGCTGGGCTCAGAGCTCTGTGCAGGAACGGTGTCCCCTTTTCTGGGGAAACTAAACACACCCCCCTGGTTCAGATTGTCTGTTTTAAGGAGCCATTTGGCAGTCTAAGGGGAGCCAGGCTTCCAGGTACTGACAGCGTGCATCTGGGAGTAAGTGTGGTGTTCAGAATTCTAAGTGGCAGAAGCCTAGTCCGGGGCACAGAGCTCTCTGAAGGAAAGGTGGCTGTCATTCGTGGGAAGCTAAACTGTCCCCATCAGGGTCCTGATTTCAGTTCATAGGATAGATTTGGCACTCCATGGGCAGTAAGCGTTTCAGCTTCTGGCAGCTTGGATCTGGCAGATGTCCGGTGCTGAACTTAATTTTATCAGTTTGCAGCCCACTGCAGGGCAGAGAGTTCTGTGCAGGAACGGTGGCTCTCTTCTTTAGGAAGCTAAACTCACCCCTCTACGTTCCTAATGTCAGGTTGTAGGAGACATTTGGCCCTCCAAGGACAGTTAGAGTTCCAACTTTTGAAAGCTTGGATCTGGCAGATATCCTGTGCTGAATTTATATTTAGCAGGCAGAACCCCACTTCGGGGCCGAGAGTTCTGTGCAGAAACAGTGGCTCTCTTCTGTGGGAAACTAAACTCACCCCTCCAAGTCCTTCATTTCAGGTTGTAGGAGACATTTAGCCCTCCAAGGACAGTTAGGGTTCCAGCATCTGGCAGCTTGGATCTGGCAGATATCCTGTGCTGAACTTATTTTTAGTAGGCAGAAGCCCACTCTGGGGCTAGGAGTTCTGTTCAGCAGCTGTGGCTCTGTTCGGTGGGAAGCTAAACTGCCCGCACCAGGTTCCTCATGTCAGGTGGTAGGAGACATTTCGCACTCGAAGGACAGTTGGGGCTCCAGATTCTAGCAGCTTGGCCATGGGAGAAGTGCAGCAGTGTTCTGACTTTCAAGTGGCAGAAGCCCATTCCGGGGAACAGAGCTATTTGCAGGAACAGTGGATCTCTTTTGGGGGAAGCTGAATTCACTCCCTAAGTTCCTAATGTCAGGTTGTAGGAGACATTTGGCAGTCCAAGGACAGTAAGGGTTCCAGTTTCTGGCAGCTTGGATCTGGCAGAAGTTTCGTGCTGAACTTATTTTTAGGAGGCAGAAGCCCACCCAGGGGCAGAGGGCTTTGTGCAGGAACTGTCGCCCCTTTTCTGTGGGAGTCTAAACTGAGCCCATCAGGTTCCTGATGTCAGGTTGTAGGAGACATTTGGCACTCGCAGGATAGTAAGGGTTTCAGCTTCTGGGAGATTGGCTGTGGGAGAAATGCAGCAGTGTTCCGAATTGAAAGTGGCAGAAGCCCACTCCCGGGCACAGTGCTCTGTGCAGGAACAGTGGATCTCTTCTGTGGGAAGCTAAACTCACCCCTCCAAGTTCCTGATGTCAATTTGCAGGAGGTGTTTGGCAGTCTAAGGGCAGCCCGGGTTTCAGCTTCATGGCGGCTTGGTTGTGGGAGTAAGTACACTGTTCAGAATTCTAAGTGGCAGAAGCCCACTCCCGGGCACAGAGCGCTGTGCAGGAACAGTGGCTCTCTTCTGTGGGAAACTAAACTCACCCCCCGAAGTTCCTAATGTCAGGTTGTAGGAGACATTTTGCACTCCAAGGACAGTAAGCGTTTCAGCTTCTGGCAGCTTGGATCTGGCAGATATCCTATGCTGAACTTATTTTTAGCAGGCAGAAGCCCACTCCAGGGCAGAGAGTTCTGTGCAGCAACGGTGGGTCTTTTCTGTGAGAAACTAAACTCCCCCGATGAGACTCCTGATTTCAGTTTATAGGATAGATTTGGCCCTCCAAGGACAGTAAGTGTTCCAGCATCTGGGAGCTTGGATCTGGCAGATGTCCTGTGCTGAACTTAATTTTATCAGTTCGCAGCCCACTCTGGGGCAGATAGTTCTGTGCAGGAAGTGTCACCCCTTTTGTGTGGGAATCTGGACTCACCTCATCAGGTTCCTGATGTCAGGTTGTTGGAGACATTTGGCCCTCCAAGGACAGTTAGGGTTCCAGCATCTGGCAGCTTGGATCTGGCAGATATCCTGTGCTGAACTTATTTTTAGTAGGCAGAAGCCCACTCTGGGGCTAGGAGTTCTGTTCAGCAGCTGTGGCTCTGTTCGGTGGGAAGCTAAACTGCCCGCACCAGGTTCCTCATGTCAGGTGGTAGGAGACATTTCGCACTCGAAGGACAGTTGGGGCTCCAGATTCTAGCAGCTTGGCCATGGGAGAAGTGCAGCAGTGTTCTGACTTTCAAGTGGCAGAAGCCCACTCCGGGGAACAGAGCTATTTGCAGGAACAGTGGATCTCTTTTGGGGGAAGCTGAATTCACTCCCTAAGTTCCTAATGTCAGGTTGTAGGAGACATTTGGCACTCCAAGGACAGTAAGGGTTCCAGTTTCTGGCAGCTTGGATCTGGCAGAAGTTTCGTGCTGAACTTATTTTTAGCAGGCAGAAGCCCACTCCGGGGCAGGGAGTTCTGTGCAGCAGCGGTGGCTCTGTTCGGTGGGAAGCTAAACTGCCCGCACCAGGTTCCTCATGTCAGGTGGTAGGAGACATTTGGCACTTGAAGGACAGTTGGGGCTCCCAATTCTAGCAGCTTGGCCATGGGACAAGTGCAGCAGTGTTCCGACTTTCAAGTTGCAGAAGCTCACTCCTTGGCTCAGAGCTCTGTGCAGGAACGTTGTCCCCTTTTCTGGGGATACTAAGCACACTCTCCTGGTTCAGATTTTCAGTTTTAAGGAGGCATTTGATCGTCTAATGGGAGCCACGGTTCCATCTACTGACAGCGTGGATCTGGGAGTAAGTGTGGTGTTCAGAATTCTAAGTGGCAGAAGCCCACTCCCGGGCACAGAGCTCTCTGAAGGAAAGGTGGCTGTCATTCGTGGGAACCTAAACTCTCCCCATCAGGCTCCTGATGTCAGTTCATAGGATAGATTTGGCACTCCAAGGACAGTAAGGGTTCCAGCTTCTGGGAGCTTGGATCTGGCAGATGTCCTGTGCTGAACTTAATTTTATCATTTAGCAGCCCACTCCGTGGCTGAGAGTTCTGTGCAGGAACGGTGGTTCTCTTCTGATGGAACATAAACTCACTTCTCGAAGTTCGTAATGTTCGGTTGTAGGAGACATTTGGCACTTCAAGGACAGTTAGGGTTCCAGCTTCTGGCAGCTTGGCTCTGGGAGAAGTGCAGGTATGTTTAGAATTGTAGATGGCATAAGTCCACTCCTGGGCATAGCGCTCTCTTCAAGATCGGTGGCCCTTTTCTGTGGCAAGCTGGACTCACCCGATCACATTCCTGATTTCAGTTTTTAGGAGGTGATTGGCACTCCACGGCCAGTCTGGGATTCTGCTTCTAGTAGCATGGGTCTTGGGACAATGCTGATGCATTCAGAATTCTATTTTCCAGAAGTCTAGTTCCATGTAGAATGCCTTAGACTTGACTGGATGTTCCTTTTGTGGGAGAGTTAAGTCACCCCCTTAGGGTCCTGATGTCTGTTTTTATAGTCCGTTGGTAGTATGTACCCTCCCTGCATCCTAGTTTCGGTTTATTGGGTTTGGGTGAAATATTCTTCTATTGCTAATTTTTGGAGGGAGACTTCTCCTCTGACCCTAAAAATCCTGCCTGCCCTAGATTGAAAAAAGTAACTCCCCTAATTTGAAAGCAGTTACATGTCGTTTTTATAAGATGTCCGTCAATCTGCTTGCAACATTGCTACAACCCTCATCTTTCTCCATCTAGATTCCAAAACATTACTCTGCCTGGATTTCATATAGGTGTTCACCCGGTTTCAAAGTATTAAACATGTACGTTTCAAAGTCTCCATTGCAAAATACGGGATGGGTTCCGGAATACCAGAATCACCCAGTTTCAACATGCCAAAACCATTCTATTTCATAATGTTAGAATGTTAAGTTATAACATCTCTAAGACAATTTCTAAATATCAATTTGCAAAGTATCATTTCTTTGATGTCTTCTATGGATGGGATTCCTAATCCCCAAAACTGCCATACTGTCAAAATGGGATCTGTGTGAAATATTTTGCCCTCTGAAAAGGTTTTACCTAATGACCATTAATCTATTTTCATCATACAGCTAGATGTAGTAAAAACCAAGCAAATACTTGTAGTAGTTTTCTGCCTAGATGGATCTCAGAACTGGCATTTGCCAAACTAAGGATGGAGCAGATCTCTTCCCTGGATCATCCTGGAAAATTTGTTTAGTAGGCAAAGGGAATTTTTATAAATTACATTAATATGTTACTGTAATTTAGGGTGGACCAGCCACCGGCAGCAGGACTCCGGTTTGCTCCGGGCCGGTCAGGATTAGACATAAGTCACCTGGCAACCCCCCTGGCTCCTTAAGGGACACGTAGAAGACCTCAACAGAAACACAATTCAGTAAGGATTCCTAAGTAAATATTTCTGGTAATTGCTTACAGTCTGGGAAAAATTTCCTAAATAATTACAAACTTAGGACTTCTGGGAAGGAATTCTGGGGATAGAACTTCCATCTCGGCCACCGGCCACAAGAAGAACAGTTCTCTCCCACAGAACGGAAGCCTAGCACCCCAGCGTTTCACAGGCAGACGAAGGGTCACGCAGGGGAACGAACAATCTGCGGGACCTTTCTCGACCTCATCCCACAATGCCCCCTGTCTTCAGAGGGTTTCCTGGGCACACCCCTGTGGGGAGGTGCTAGTTCAGAGGGGCCTAGCTGTCTCTGCTTTTTAAGGGCTTGAATTTTAGGGAACACTCCCCTTTTTTCTCCTCCCTGGAGAGACTTAAACTGAAGGAAACTCCTCTTTTCCAAAAATTTTAGGAGATTAAGTTAAGGGGCACAAGCCATTTATTTTCCACGTCACAGTTTAAGCAGAGGTAACTGCCCATATGCTAATTTTAAATTGAAGGAACCCGTGCCTTTTTCAGCATTTTAAGGATTTAAAATTGGACTTCAGTTGCACTCGAACGGGTACCCCGGTAACACCTATCTCAGACGGGAGCAATCCAGGCGTATATATAAGTTTAACACCACCTGGGAGTTTATTCTTTTTCTCCTTTGTAATTAATACATTGATATACTTACTTAGAGGTGCTAATGAGCCTTACACCATTCATAATCTTACTGTTCTTTGTCATCCTACTTAGTCACTTGTGGAATACTAATTGCAGTCACCCAGGAATAATTACCCCCGTCAACAGCAAATTACCCAAATTACTATCTTGCTATGTTACTAAAACGCTAAGTTTTATTTTTGCCCTCTAGCCTGAAGTCATTACAGCCAAAACAGAAAAATAGCATTATTACCCCAAGGAGTTTTTTTCTCTATCGAGCCCTGTACTTACCTTGCATTTGAGTCAGAGGAGCCAAACAGCTGCAGCTCCTTCGAGAGCTTTTATACCCCGTGGGAGTTGCCTCCTCCCTTTTCCCGGGCATTCTGGGAACGAGGGGCGGGCCCAATCAGGGGTATATTAACCCCAGCTTTTGCCAAGGGGCTTCATTCCCTCCTGGGAATCAGCCAGGGTAAGAGCTCTCCTCTCATTTCAGCGAAGAGGCTCTATTAGCTTATTTTTGTTAGGTGTTTTTGGGCACCTACAAATAACAGGAGCTTTGAGGACACTACAAAGAAGATGCTATCAAATACAGGGAGTATTTAAGTTCAGGGGTTTTTTTGCACATTCAGGGGAGGAAAGGCGCTTTTGTAATTTCTGGGTTTGTTCTCATTTTATTTTAGGAGGAGCAGTACTCCTGAAGTTATAGGTCACATCCAGCACGATCTTCCAGATTCTTTCAGAAGATTTGTCACCTCAAAAGGGCCACTGTACACGTCAGAGGCAACGACCGAGATCCAGGCTTCCGATCGGTAAGGCGAGGACTACGTTCAGGGTACCCGGTTGAGAGTTAGCAGCTTTTGAAGGCAGCAAAATGAGGAACGACCTGCATTTGAGGGCCTCCCCCAAGGCTTTTTTGCAAGTAATAGCAGCTGCATTTATGCGTCTTATAGCACAGAAGAGCACCTAAGATATGTAAATGTGAGCACCTAAGTTTTGCTCACAGACCTGCCCTACAGTTTTGCCCCCTGCTAACTCAGGTACCGGACATTGTAACAGCCCTAGGCTTAGATGCGGGACGAAGCCACAGACTCGAGGACCCGGGCACGCTTAGGCGAGGGCGAGCGGCCGCCCCCTCGGGATTCGGCGCACGCGCCGCTAAATTCGTGCATCGATTTTCATTTTTCTTTTTCATAGCTAAGAGGCTAATCGGCGATCGGAGGGCCTTCTGAGACAGACTTATTTCCAGTCCAACGTGGATTCACCTTACCGGTCATCTCAAAGATAAGTCAGGGGCCACGGCCTCGAGATAGGACGACAGGGGTGTCAGAAATTTATGGGTCCGGTTTAACAGCTACCAGAGGGGCAGGGGTGTCCCTTAAGGGGCCACTTAGGACAGCCGAAGGGAACGGCTATACTTCAATAGCAACTACGGGGCACGCAAGGCAGAACGGTCCCCGTCCGCATCGTGCGGTCCGGCGCGCAGCGTCGTCCAGCCCCACTCAGCGATCCCGTTAGCTGTCAAGGGGAAGCCTTAATTTTGATCCCAATGCTGTGGTGCAGGGCAGTCCAGTCCCGGTGCATGTCCTGTCAGTTGTCTGTTGTGCACTCTGTGTCTTTTGAGTGTCTTGTATTTCATGTCATTTTCTCTGGCTTTTCAAGGGGCCATCAAAATCCCGGCATCATTTTTAGCATCTCCGGTCCCTCAGTTCCTCGGCCAGGCGCCGATACCATCAAACCATCGACTCGGGAGCTCAGGCCAGCATGGGAATCGTATTTATTTTCAGAAGCATCCAGTTTACTGTCTTTTCAGGTCTTGTTCTGAGCTGTACTGACAGCCAAGCACCACCACGATCCATTCCGGTGGATTAGGACTTGTAAGGATGCAAAGCTAGGGAGAGGATTCTGACCGGAGCATTCTCGAGCGTCCATCTTTGCGGTTCTTGGGATAAGTCATCCCCTTAGCATCTTTTTTCCTGCAGGTTTCTCTGAGCCCGGTCAGCTCTCGTTTCAGCTTACCTCGATCATCTGCTCCCGAGTTCTCTCGGTCCTCAGGGTCATTCCTCTCTTCGAGATTTTTTCTTTCCCTGTCGCATCCCTTTGTTTGTTGCGTCTTGTGTCACGGGTGTGGGTGTGTATTTGGCCCAGCGCTGCTCTGCCCTGCCCTGTAGCACAGCTGGGTGTAGGGGTAATAGGACAAATTTGAAGTGCAGGGTGCATTGGCTTCTAGGTGTGATCTGTAGACTGACCAAGATGTGTGGAGCTGTCAAGTTATCCTGCAGCCCTTTGACTTTTGTCCTAACTTTCTTTCAGATGCAGACTGATTAAACCTGTGGCAGAGCAGCCCCTATCGGTGGAGTCGGTTCTCCCGAGAAGGTCAGTCCGAGTCGGTCTTTGCAGGGGAGGGGTAAATGGTGGCTCTGTTACAGCCCTGACCTTTGTCTTTGTTTTTAGGAGCTAATGCAGGATATTGGCAGTCCAGAAGAAGCGGGCAAGGTGAGCATGGACCGGTGAACAGAAGCAGTTGTTATTTCTCCGGTGTCAATTTCTGGTGCAACTCTCACCATCCACTGTTGGGTTTTTTTTTTTTTTTCAGGTGGTCTGGTTTTGAGATGTCCTGTTTGTGGATTCCAGCGGCCAGGTAGGTGTCAGCTTATGTCAGTTGCAGTTTGTCTTTGCAGGGGCAGTGTAATTGGTGCCCTTGTTACTGCCTGTTTCTTTGTCTCTATTTTTAGGAGGTAAAGCAGGATGTTGGCGGTGAAGGTGAAGCGTGCAAGGTGAGCATTGATCTGCGGACAGAACCGGTTGCTGTTGCTCAGGTCTCAGTTTCTGGTGAAAATCTAATATCTGCTGTTTGTTTTCTTATTTTTAGCTGGCCCGCTTGTGAAATGTCCCGGTCGTGGGTACCAGCAGCCAAGAGGGTGTGTGCTTAAGTCAGTCCCAGTTTGCCTTTGCTGGGGCAGTGTAAATGATGACTGTGTTACAGCGTTGTTTTTTGTCTTTTTTTTTAGGAGGTAAAGAGGGATATTGGCAGTCCAGGTGAAGCGGCCCAGGTGAGCATTGTCCGGTGGATGGAAGCAGCTGTTATCACTCAGGTCTCAATATCTGGTGCAACTCCAAGGTTGTATTTTTGTCTGTTTTAGGCAGTCTGCTGTCATTATGCTGAAGTCCCTTCTCCAATGTGGTGATGGACCGGGTCCCTCTCTTTGGAGCCCTTCAGAAGCATTACAGGACTGTGTGATCAAGCCTCGATTTCTCCGTTTGAAGCTGCTTTCCAGGTAGTCTTTGATAACGGCCGAGGAGTCGGGGAGGCAGGGAGGAGAGGAGGAGCGAGGGTCCTCTCAAGTATCAGCAATGTCAAATCCCTTGTCTGCTCTTAATCCAGACCTACGCCCTGACGATGCCATCACCCTCCAAGCACGGCCGAGGCAGCGGGCCCGAGCACCCGGGCGTTCTCAAGAGGCGGTGGGTAGCAGAATTGTTGGGTTTTGGGCGATGCGGTGTAAGACCACACAGTGATGTTTGCTTTTCTTTATTGCAGCTGACTAAGAGAGAGCAACCTGGTGTTAGGAGGAATTTCCCTGAGGGACAGCCGGCCTTCCTTTTCACCTGCCAGGATTCTGCATCTCCAGATGTCTGAGAGATAAGTGGAGGGCTCTGAGCCACGGAGGGGATGAAAGCGGGGGGCCGGGTTGGCTTTCCACCAGGCGGGGGTTTGGAGACGGGGCCATCCAAGAAGCGGCCCCTTAGGCTTCTTACAGGGAAAGTCTCCCTTTTGATCTCCATGGCGAGGCGTGCAGGGCAGAGCAGTCCCGGTGCTTGTCATGTCCCTCGTTTGTTGCGCACTCTTTGTTTCATGTCTTTTGCCTTAGCCCTTCAAGGGGCCTACCAAAAACCCTGGCATCCCTCTTAGCCTCTTAGGACTCTCAGTTCCTCGGCCAGGTGCCGATGCCCTCGGACCATCGACTCGGGAGCTCGGGCAGGCATGGGCATCGTATCTCTCTTCAGAAGCATCCAGTCTAATGTCTTTCTAGGTCTTGTTCTGAGCTGTACTGACAGCCGAGCACCACCAGCATCCATTCCGGTGGATTAGGACTTGTAAGAATGCAAAGCTAGGTAGCAGAGTGTGACCGGAGCATTCTCGAGTGTCCATCTTTGCGGTTCTTGGGATAATTCATCCCCTTAGCATCTTTTTTCCTGCAGGTTTCTCTGAGCCCGGTCAGCTCTCCTTTCAGCTTACCTCGGTCATCTGCTCCCGAGTTCTCTCGGTCCTCAGGGTCATTCCTCTCATCGAGAGTTTTCTTTCCCTGTCGTGTCCCTTTGTTTGTTGCGTCTTGTGTCACGGGTGTGGGTGTGTATTTGGCCCGGAGCTGCTCTGCCCTGCCGCACAGCTGGGTGTAGGGGTAATAGGACAAATTTGAAATGCAGGGTGCATTGGCTTCTAGGTGGGATCTGTAGATTGACCCAAGATGTGTGGAGCTGTCAAGTTATCCTGCAGCCCTTTGACTCTTGTCCTAACTTTCTTTCAGATGCAGATGGATTAACCCTGTGGCAGAGCAGCCCCTGTGGGTGTCATCGGTTCCCCCGAGAAGGTCAGTCTGAGTCGGTCTTTGCAGGGGAGGGGTAAATGGTGGCTCTGTTACAGCCCTGACCTTTGTCTTTGTTTTTAGGAGCTTATGCAGGATATTGCCAGTCCAGGAGAAGCGGGCCAGGTGAGCATTCACTGGTGGACAGCAGCTGTTGTTGTTGCTCCGCTCTCCATTTCTGGCTCAAGTCTAACCATCCACTGTTGATTTTTGTTTTATTTCAGGTGGTCTGCTTGTGAGGTTGTCGTGGTTCAGGCTGGCAGCGGCCAGGTGGGTGTGAGTTTAAGTCAGTCCCAGTTTGGTTTTGCCGGGGGGGTGTACATTGTGAGTATGTTACAGCCTTGTTTTTTGTTTTTATTTTTAGGAGGTAAAGCGGGATCTTGGCAGTCCAGGACCAGCTGCCTAGGTGAGCATTGACTGGTGGATGGAAGTGGCTGTAATCGCTCAGGTCTCAATTTCTGGTGCACCTCTAAGCTTGTATTATTGTGTTTTAGGTGGTCCACTCTTCTTCTGCTGAAGTACCCTCTGCCATGAGATCATGAACTTGGGCACCTTTTTTTGTGAGCCGTTCAGAAGCATTACAGGACTGTGTGATCAAGCCTCAATTTCTCTGTTTGAAGCTGCTTTCCAGGTAGGCTTTGATAACAGCTGAGGAGTTGGGGAGGCAGGGAGGAGAGAGGGTCCTGTCAAGTTTCAGCACTGTCAAATCCCTTGTGTGTTCTTAATCCAGGCCTACCCCAGGATGATGGCATGACTCTCCAAGCACGGCCGAGGCAACGGGCTTGAGGGCCTGGGTGTTCTCAAGAGATGGTGAGTAGCAGAATTGTTGGGGTTTGGGCGCTGTGCTGCTAAGATCACACAGTGATGTTTGCTTTTCTTTATTGCAGCTGACTAAGAGAGAGCAGCCTGGTGTTAGCAGGAATTTCCCTGAGGGAGAGCCAGCCTTCCTTTTCACCTGCCTGGACTCTGCATCTCCAGATGTCTGAGAGATAAGTGGAGGGCTCCGAGCCACGGAGGGGACGAAAGTGGGGGGCCGGGTCGGCTTTCAACCGGGAGTGGTTTTTCAGTTGGGTTTGGAGCTGGGGTTGTCCAGGAAGCGGCCCCTTAGGCTTCCTACAGGGAAAGTCTCCCTTTTGATCTCCATGGCGAGGCGTGCAGGGCAGAGCAGTCCCGGTGCTTGTCATGTCCCTCGTTTGTTGCGCACTCTTTGTTTCATGTCTTTTGCCTTAGCCCTTCAAGGGGCCTACCAAAAACCCTGGCATCCCTCTTAGCCTCTTAGGACTCTCAGTTCCTCGGCCAGGTGCCGATGCCCTCGGACCATCGACTCGGGAGCTCGGGCAGGCATGGGCATCGTATCTCTCTTCAGAAGCATCCAGTCCAATGTCTTTCCAGGTCTTGTTCTGAGCTGTACTGACAGCCGAGCACCACCAGCATCCATTCCGGTGGATTAGGACTTGTAAGAATGCATAGCTAGGTAGCAGAGTGTGACCGGAGCATTCTCGAGTGTCCATCTTTGCGGTTCTTGGGATAAGTCATCCCCTTAGCATCTTTTTTCCTGCAGGTTTCTCTGAGCCCGGTCAGCTCTCCTTTCAGCTTACCTCGGTCATCTGCTCCCGAGTTCTCTCGGTCCTCAGGGTCATTCCTCTCATCGAGAGTTTTCTTTCCCTGTCGCGTCCCTTTGTTTGTTGCGTCTTGTGTCACGGGTGTGGGTGTGTATTTGGCCCGTAGCTGCTCTGCCCTGCCGTACAGCTGGGTGTAGGGGTAATAGGACAAATTTGAAGTGCAGGGTGCATTAGCTTCTAGGTGGGATCTGTAGATTGACCCAAGATGTGTGGAGCTGTCAAGTTATCCTGCAGCCCTTTGACTCTTGTCCTAACTTTCTTTCAGATGCAGATGGAATAACCCTGTGGCAGAGCAGCCCCTATGGGTGGCGTCGGTTCCCCCGAGAAGGTCAGTCCCGGTCGGTCTTTGCAGGGGAGGTGTAAATGTGGCTCTGATACAGCCCTGACCTTTGTCTTTGTTTTTAGGAGCTTATGCAGGATATTGCCAGTCCAGGAGAAGCGGGCCAGGTGAGCATTCACTGGTGGACAGCAGCTGTTGTTGTTGCTCTGCTCTCCATTTCTGGCTCAAGTCTAACCATCCACTGTTGATTTTTGTTTTATTTCAGGTGGTCTGCTTGTGAGGTTGTCGTGGCTCAGGCTGGCAGCGGCCAGGTGGGTGTGAGTTTAAGTCAGTCCCAGTTTGGTTTTGCCAGGGGGATGTACATTGTGACTCTGCTACAGCCTTGTTTTTTGTTTTTATTTTTAGGAGGTAAAGCGGGAGCTTGGCAGTCCAGGACCAGCTGCCTAGGTGAGCATTGACTGGTGGATGGAAGCTGCTGTCATTGCTCAGGTCTCAATTTCTGGTGTAACTCTAACATCCACTGTTTAATTTACTTTCATTTTAGGTGGTTCACTTGCCAGATTTCCTGGTCCTGGATGCCAGTGGCTTGGTGGGTATCAGCTTGAGCTTTATGTATTACTGAGTTCTGTTAGATTGTGGTGATTGTGTTTTCTCAGTGACTCAGCCTGCTGTTTTCTTTGTGTCTTTGCAGGTGCTGCTACTGTCCTACACATGCCAAGGATTAGGGGCAAGCGGGTAAGTTGGCTTTTAGGCATTAGGGGTGATCCATAGGCATGGGGTGTGTAGCAGCCTGCTAAATGTGTACCTTTTCCTTTTGCAGGTACCCTCTGGGTAGACTGTGGAGCCAAATCAGTATCTGAGGTGAGTTGGGGCAGAGGTGCTTGGAAAGCCTGGGGATTAGTTTCCTGTCACACAATTTTCACAGTTTGTACTTTGTTGTCTTAGGTATTGAGAGGAGGTGCGGAGCCTAAGTTTGGATACGGCAGCGCCGAAGTCCTCGGAGGATGGATTTTGTCCGCTCGTCTTCCAAAAGATAAGTGTTGGGGCTTGTGTTTGGGTGCAGGGGAAAGAACTTTGGAAGTGGGAGGCAATTTCACATTAGCTTAGAAGAGAGGGCCCTAGTGGGATGGGTCCCTCTGAAGTAATGGGAGAGGGTTTCCCCTCGGTCTCGCCGGAGCATTTGCCGGGCAGGGCAGTTCAGCATTCTAGCGTGTTTTGCGTCGTCAGCAGTCTTTGAGTCTCGGCGGCCTAGCGGACGTTTTCACCCGACGAGGTTGCCTTTCGTCCGGAGGCATCGCCACGGTCACCCGGCAGTCATCGCTTTCTTCACTCGGCTTCCCGAGGTTCTGGAGCGTCCTCTTAACAGCTTAGGCACTTAGTCTAGTGAGCAGTTTTGTTTGTATTGACTTGCAAGTGACTATGTTTGTTTTGTATTGCAAGTGACTATGTTTGTTTTGTATTGCAAGTGACTATGTTTGTTTTGTATTGCAAGTGACTATGTTTGTTTTGCATTGCCAGTGACTCTGTTTGTATTGCATTGCCAGTGATTCTGTTTGTATTGCATTGCCAGTGACTCTGTATTGTATTGCATTGCCAGTGACTCTGTATTGTATTGCCTGTGACTCTGTTTGTATTGTATTGCCTGTGACTCTGTTTGTATTGTATTGCCTGTGACTCTGTTTGTATTGTATTGCCTGTGACTCTGTTTGTATTGCAAGTGACTCTGTATTGTATTGCATTGCCAGTGACTCTGTATTGTATTGCATTGCCAGTGACTCTGTATTGTATTGCATTGCCAGTGACTCTGTATTGTATTGCATTGCCAGTGACTCTGTATTGTATTGCATTGCAAGTGACTCTGTATTGTATTGCATTGCAAGTGACTCTGTATTGTATTGCATTGCAAGTGACTCTGTATTGTATTGTATTGCAAGTGACTCTGTATTGTATTGTATTGCAAGTGACTCTGTATTGTATTGTATTGCCAGTGACTCTGTATTGTATTGTATTGCCAGTGACTCTGTTTGTATTGCATTGCCAGTGACTCTGTATTGCACTGCCAGTGACTCTGTTTGTATTGCAAGTGACTCTGTTTGCATTGCACTGCCAGTGACTCTGTTTGCGTTGCAAGTGACTGTTTGTATTGCACTCAAAGTCACTGTGCTTGTATTGCACTCAAAGTCACTGTGCTTGTATTGTATTGAAAGTGACTGTGTTTGTATTGCACTCTAAGTCATGATGTTGCTGTATCCGACTGTATGACTTATGCTTGAGCTGCCCTGCCCTGGCACAGTCACAGTTAGGTAGAAGAGTTGTAGGGCTTTGCAGTTCATCTTTTTTCTGTGGAGTTTTGGGTAGAGAAGGTATGGGCCCTGAGGGGGGATGATGCCTAGCTGTCAGGTAACCACTTGTTGACCACCTGTCGTTGTCTTGCAGGTCTCCGGGCAGGATTAGTCTCTCTGTGGTTGCTGATGCTACGGAGTCTCTTGGAATCTACTGGGTAAGCTGAAGAGTGACTGTGTATGTCTGAGACTTGTCTGTCTGCTTGGGTTTGCCTGTGCGAGTGTGTGTGCTGACTGGTTCTAACCTTGTGTGTGTGACTTTTGCCTTCCAGGTTTTTCAACACATTTTAAATTTAGAATAAAAAATCCCCAGCCGGGGGGGTTTTTTTTTTTTTCCCCCCGGCTGGGTTTTTTTTTCCTCGGTCCCGGCCGGTCTGCGAGGCGACGTTCATCGCCAAAGTTTGGGCGCCGACGGCCTAGGGACCGGGGTTTTCGTCAGGCAGGCTGATTTTTTCAGGGCTCCCGGGAACCACGTTCCCGAGGAGCGGTGCGAGTGTGTGCTGATGGTAGGGGATTGAGAGGTGAGAGAGGGTGGGTTTGTGTGCATGTTGACTGGTTCTAACCTTGTGTGTGTGACTTTTGCCTTCCAGGTTTTTCAACACATTTTAAATTTAGAATAAAAAATCCCCAGCCGGGGGGTTTTTTTTTTTTTTCCCCCCGGCTGGGTTTTTTTTTCCTCGGTCCCGGCCGGTCTGCGAGGCGACGTTCATCGCCAAAGTTTGGACGCCGACGGCCTAGGGACCGGGGTTTTCGTCAGGCAGGCTGATTTTTTCAGGGCTCCCGGGAACCACGTTCCCGAGGAGCGGTGCGAGTGTGTGCTGATGGTAGGGGATTGAGAGGTGAGAGAGGGTGGGTTTGTGTGCATGTTGACTGGTTCTAACCTTGTGTGTGTGACTTTTGCCTTCCAGGTTTTTCAACACATTTTAAACTTAGAATAAAAAATCCCCAGCCGGGGGGGTTTTTTTTTTTTTCCCCCCGGCTGGGTTTTTTTTTTCCTCGGTCCCGGCCGGTCTGCGAGGCGACGTTCATCGCCAAAGTTTGGGCGCCGACGGCCTAGGGACCGGGGTTTTCGTCAGGCAGGCTGATTTTTTCAGGGCTCCCGGGAACCACGTTCCCGAGGAGCGGTGCGAGTGTGTGCTGACTGCAGGGGATTGAGAGGCGAGAGAGGGTGCACGGTGCGCATGCTGAAGGAGGTGTGTGCGGTGGACGATTGTTATGTTTTATGTGTGCTGCTTTTGTTTTGGGTTTCCTGTAACAATAAAACAAGATATAATGAGTGTTTCAGATTTTGAAAAATGGTTCTATTGTGTTAATAGTCATTTGGCTTGTATTGCCTTGTATTGTTCTGTATTGGCATTTGCTGCTGTATTTCAATGTATTGCTCTGTATGTAAATTGTAATTTTATAGGTGTGCCTATGGACTGTATCTGTATTTGCATTTGTATCTGTTGTTTCTGTATGTTTACTAAAGTGTAAAGAAACCCATTCATGCAATAAAAGCTGAATATACCCTAATAAAGATGCCCCCCTGCCCCCCCAATAAAGATACCCCGTGCCCCCCTCTCCCCCATTTGGCTCCTGTGTTTATTTGGTGTCAGAGTCATTTATTCTATTTCCTACCTCAAGGTAAGTCTATTTTCCTCTCTACACCTTCATGCTATTTCCTTTTCTGTCTAATTCTGCTTCTTTCTCTCTTAACTCTTAATTTTTCTCTGTTATTCTATTTCTAGATGTTTTTCTGTTTCTCTTTCTCTTTAACTCTCTTTTTCTGTCTGTTTTGCTTTCAGTCTGTTTCAGTCTGTCTTTTGCTTTCACTCTAACTGTTTCACTCTTTCTCTCTCATGCTGTTTCTCTGTTTTTCTCTTTTGATTTCTATTTTTCTCTAACCCTGTTTCTCTGTATGTCTTTGTGTCTATTTCACTCTCTATTTTACTTCCTTTCTATTTCTCTCTGTCTATTTCTCTCTGGCTCTGTATATTTCTCTCTCTTTGTCTGTTTCTCTGTGTTTTTCTCTGTTTCTTTCTATTTCTCTGTCTTTGTCTATTTCTCTATTTCTCTGTCTTTGTCTTTTTCTGTCTTAGACAAAGACAGAGAGAAATAGACAATTTCTCTCTTTGTGTTTTTCTCTTTCTCTATTTCTCTCTGTTTCTGTCATTTTCTCTCTGTCTCTATTTCTCTGTCTTTGTCTATTTCTCTCTGTCTCTATTTCTCTGTCTTTGTCTATTTCTCTCTGTCTCTATTTCTCTCTGTCTCTGTCATTTTCTCTCTGTCTCTATTTCTCTGTCTTTGTCTATTTTTCTCTGTCTCTATTTCTGTGTCCTCTATTTCTCTGTCTTTGTC